>NC_141042.1:11402500-11702500 GCF_052040795.2 Danio rerio
TAACATGTGACACAGAAAGAGCGGAGGGGTGACATCATGCTAAATTTATCCGTGACAGTTCCTATTATCGCAAATAGCTTGAGTGATGCATCAAATATTCATAATAGACTTAAGATAGACTTTCATGCTTGTTATTCGTTTTGGCTGTTCGCTAATAAGAAAAGGCAAGCAGGATTCAAAATGCAAGAAAATGATCCGATAACGTTCGTTTTTACATACACATGATAATAAGATAATTTTCCTGCACTATGAAAGCTGATTTCAAAGCTTACATAAAAAAACAGGCCAAAACCATTCAAATATTAAGTAAAAGTAATTATATCCGTGAAGATATTTTGTAAATTTTCTACTATAAATATATAAAAACTTCCATTTTGTTTAGTAATATTGAAACTAAGAATTAATTTTGGACAACTTTGTGGTTTCCTCCATATTTTGATCTTTTTTTAACCCTCAGATCACAGATTTTCAAACAGCCAGACAAATATTATCCTAACAAATCACACATCAATGGAAAACTTATTGATTTAGCTTTCAGGGAATGTATAAGTCTCAATTTTCAAAACAACTGACATTAATAACAGGCTTTGTGGTTCAGGGTCACATGTAATGTTGAAAGATAATCTTTATTGCTGAGCAAATATGCTGTTATATTGGTGAAATAACACTAATTTGAACGAGCTATTTTAAAAATAGTCATATAGCTAGTCAAGTATACAAGTTATATAGTTTTATTTGCTGATAACTGATTGCGATTGTAATTTTAGACTTCACAGTAAAAACAAATATTGAGATAAATATTCTATTTGTTAAATAGTTGTAAACATTATTTGTTAGTGTTACTTATTTTGTGTGTTAGTACTTGCTGTAGATCTGAGTGTTTATGTCCACAGCATTTTAATATCTCGGTTATTGACTTTACAAGAGTTTAAGTAAACCCTCAGTGTGAACACTCTGTTACATAATAGATTACATGTAGTCATTTAGCAGATGCTTTTGTCCAAAGTGACTTACAATTGAGAAGACATCAGTGATTCAACAGGAGCGGCAATACACAAAAGAAGTGCTAGTCATACAAAGGAACAGTTTGTGCTTAGAGAATTTAGCTACAGAAAGTTTTAGAGAAAGAGAAAGTTTCTACAGGTGGTTTGTTAAACCCACTCACCTGTGTGAAGGACACTTAGTAATGCACAATCTTTTAATAAGTGAATGTAACAAGCGAATAATAAGTGAATGAGGGACAGAATTCAGCTGCAGCTTTAGTGTTTTGTTGCAGGTGGGACTTTAGAAAACAAAAATTATTTGATTGGTCAGAAGATTTAATAAGAAACTAAAGTATGAGATGACATCATAGAAATCGTTAATCTTTATTGGTGGAAGTGAGAAATTGCTCGTTTTGAATGCTTACATTTTCTAAATGTGAATTTTATCACTGTTTTGGAGTATGCTAGCATATAGATAACCTTATGACTATGGATACACTTAATTTTCTGCATTTTTCGGTTTTCAGATGATAAGAGAATAATAGCCCAAAGAATGAGAGGAACAAAGGCTATGCCGAAGTATGAAGTAACTTTCAAACCTGATACAGAAAGTGCTTTGCTGTGAAACTATTTAATTTCAATGGTTTGTGCCACACTGATCAAAAAGCAAGAGCTGCAGAGCAAACCGTCTACAACCATGTGAGTGTGCCAAGGTTTAAATGTTCAGAATAGTTCAATATTCCACTCTGTAGCAAACTCCACTCAAACAAACATCCTGTTGGCACACTTTTGGTAGTTTATTGTTCCTGTTGCTTGCAACACTTATCCATTTTATCAGCATGGCACAGTAGTGCACTGTACTGTCATGGCAATGCTGGTCATAAAATATTACTGCCTGGCTTTTTTTTAATCAATGTAATTCAAGTTATTAAATAAAAAAACGTCTTTAAAAAACACTTAATATTGTTTAATAAAAAAACAATATTTGAGCATTTTTGGATTTGGTTTTCAGTCGAGTGCATCGAAAATTATAGTTTCACCGAAGAGTTTTCATTTCTGTGGATCTCTTAAGACTAAAAAAAAGGGCTATCAAACGCTGATCTCACCGAGAGCAATTTTCCATTGTAAGAATGCATTTATGTAGCTAGGCAAGACTGTTGATAATGTTCTAGTTGTAATATTAAATAATATTGTGATATTCAGAGAGTGTCAAGTCCCACATCTTTGGATAACTCGACCAGTAGTAACAGCAACCACTAGATCACAGCAACCACTAGTTTCTCCTCCATCTTTAAATGTCTCCGTAGTCATCTTGACAACAAAAACACTGCTGTCACCTTAATTGAAGCCCTACCTCTGCTGTCATCTGAATGGAGAATGAAAAAGACGCAACTGACGCAACACCCTTTTTCCACTTAGAGCTGACTTTTTTCAACTGCGGGCACACAGAGCGCAACGGCAAAACTGTGAGATGCAGCAGGCAGTTCAAACGCGACATGTGCAGGGCGCATAAGCAGTGTGCAAAACTCTCAGGTCATAAGAAACCCTTCAAAAGATGCACCTCTCAATGCAAAAATCGTGTCTGGTGTGATAATGGCCTTAGTGTTTCAATTGATTGAACTGACCTGTGTGAGCTCCTGTGTGTACAGTGCTGCAGTATTGGGCACAGTGTTGTGCTTCTTCAGCTTCCTCTGCTGCTCCAGACGCTCTTTCTCTTTCTCCACGGCACGCGTGGACTCTCTTAGCCTCTCCAGGTCCTGCTGGTAGGTCTGTCTCTGTCTCTCCAGCTCCAGTCTCTCCTCTGCCAGACGTGTCTCCAGCCTCCTGCACTCCTCCTCTCTGTCCTTCAGCCTCTGCTGGTCTGCTTCTGCCAGCCGCCGCTGTTTTTCGCGTTCCCGCTCCCAGCGCGCCTGCTCCTGTCGATGCTGGCTCTGCAGCCGCTGGAAGTTGGCCAGCTCCTCGCGGTGCTTCTCCAGGTTGCGCTGCTTTTCCTGTTCCAGGAGCACGTCGGTGCCACGGGTTCGGCTGCCAGGACGCTCCCGCTCAGCTGTGAGGATCGAGGCCCGCTGGAGCTCAATGTGGCTGTCTTGCTGGGAGATTATGGCCTGATGGGGGAAGTAGAGAGAAAAGACATGACGTTTGGACAGTTGTGCTTCCTGGTAACTGAAGCTTAGAATTGTGTGCTTTCAGTTGGCTTGTGTTTGCTTAAATGTCATTTGCGGAGTGTACTGTAAGGCTGTTTGGTAGGGAAGTGTCTGGGAGGAATGTAAATTTAATGACATGTAAACAGAACGTGAAAGAAAAAGGAAATAAATATAAAAGAGTCAAACAAATGAAGAACATATTAAAAAACAGCAAGGCAATAAAGGAACGGAACAGAAAAAAAATCAAAGGGAAAAAAAAAAGAGCGAAAAAAAGATAAGAAAACAAATGAAGACAAAAGAAAGCATTAAAAGAAAACAAGCCAAACATGAAAAAACAAACTCTTAAGAACAAACAAAACAAAATCGAAAACCGAAAAGAAGCAAACAGCAAAAATATGAACAAAAAACACAAAGAACAAACAAAACAATTAAGAAACAAAAAGAAAGACAACAATAACAAAACAAAAGGATTGAAAAACAAACAACACAGAGAACGAAAAATAATAAAAGCTAATCAAATGATAACAAAAAACAACAAAAGATCATGAAATAAGACAAACAATAACAACAAAAGTAAAACAATTTCCAAACAATTAAACAAAAGACCAGCATTAACAAATAAGAAAGACTGAAAGGCACAATATGTATATTAAGCCGCTAGAACACAGGTGTCAAACTCAGTTCCAAAAGGGCCGCAGCTCTGCACAGTTTAGTTCCAACCCTAATTAAGCACACCTGATCAAACTAATTGAGTCCTTCAGGCTTGTTTGAAACCTACAGGTAAGTGTGTTGGAGCAGGGTTGGAACTAAACTGTGCAGGGCTTCGGCCATCCAGGAATTGAGTTTGACACCCCTGCGCAAGAAGGAGTGTATGCACAGAAGCAGCGGAGCTATTATTATGCCACAACTTCCAGTTCTTCCTCTCGTGAACACTACTGCAGCATCCCGATTCGCATACTTATACTATGCCCTAAAAGTATGTACTTTGTTTGTGAGGGAAAAGTAACTACTTTTGAGTGTGTAAAAGAAGAGTATGCAAGCTTTGGGACATACTACTTCCTCGTTAACAGCTCTTTATGTTACTTAGTCACCCTGTCAATTCACATTTCTTTCATATTTAATTTTCTACCATATTGGAGAAGCATCAGCAATATAATTTGGAATTCATGAGTCTTTCATGCAGAGAAATGTCCTCAGGTCTTTGGATAATCATGCATTCAGACATATGCATCCAGATACATCTTTATATAAAAGTTTTTGTTGCAGATGAAATATAACACGGAAAGCGCAATTTAAATGTGTTCCAGTTGGCAAGATATTAATTAACAGTCATACAAACATCTTTATCGAAGCCTCTCTTTGATGATTGGTCTCACGCACACACCATGTTTGTAGTTTATTTGCACTTTTAATCCGTGTTTGTAGTTCTAATCCAAATCACATCGAAATGTATTGTGGGCAATATCAGTGATTAGAGTATGGACGGATCTACACTTAGTAAACCATCCGGAATGGCATACCTTTTTTTAACATACTATGATTTGGGACATACCAATTGTATTTTCAAATACTATTTGGGACAGATGGTATGGGAACAAGGACGCAGCATAGAAGAAGAAGCAGAGTTATTTTATCAAACAAAATACATTTTAGACATCTGTTATAATGCTGCTAAATCTAACAAAACACACAGCGTATTAAATCATCTTATGTGTTTCCTGGTTTTATATAAATTAAAACAGAAAATCAAGAGTGTGTAACATCATTAGTACAAACACACGGCACACAATCTGTGTTTTTAGTTAAAATTGTATCCGTCTCATTTTTTAAAACATTTGTGATACTGGAAACACAAAAGTCAGCAAAATATATAACACTGTCCTAATGGTTTTTGGATATTTAGATACAAAAATCTTAAATATTGTGCCTTGAAACTCCCGTGAACGTGATGTCATGCAGACATGTGATGAGTGCGAGGCGTCAGTATGGTCAGCATGTTGTACCTGTAAACTGTAGAGTCTCTGGGAAAGCAGCAGCACACGCTCATACAACTGGAAAAACAGGAAGAAGAGGACAACATTACTGGCAGCATGATTTAATATTCATTCACCTGACGAAACACCACATTCCTGCCAGGGCACTGCATGTGAACAGGTTTATGATACTCGCCATTAACAATCACCAGACTTTTCACTGTCAGTTGATTACAGGAATTGCATACTTTGTTGTATTGGAATACAAAAGTTAAAATATGCAAATAAGCCATCATTTAATTTAAATAAGTGCTAATTAACACATTTCTTGCACACAAATTGAAACATTGGATGAAGTCAGGAAATTCTTGTGTACACTTTAAAGTAAATGTGATGCATACAGTCTCTCCAGGATTTGATAAGATTTTTGCTACTGAATAACGACTTTGTGCACGCTATTGCGGCAGATTTTGTAGCATTTCTTTTATTATTTTGCAGTGAAAATATACACTTATTTACTAGTGCTGTACAATGATTAATTGCAAGCAAGTAAAAGTTTATATCAACAAAACAAATGTTTGCGTAATGTGTTTTTCTGTGTATATAAATATATACATGACTATGCTGTATAAAATATTTGTTTATATTCATTGATATTCATATGTGTGTGTGTGTGTGTGTATATACTTTCTAATATTTTTGTATTTAAATGTACAGTTTGTTTGATAAATGCATTGTACACATGTACATATCATGTAAACACTAACCTATATCTTGGATCATGGGATTAATCGTTTAACTGGACGAAAATTTGCTATCTTAATTTACTATACGTTACATTAGCACATGAACCTGGCTAAAACTATTGACTATTACATCACCTTAAACTAATCTTTACCTGAAGGATATCATTATAAACACGAGCCTCGTCTTGAAGAGAAAAGGTAGAGCTGTTGGCATAATATATAGTAATATTTTTAGTGTCACTCAGCGATCTGGCTTCTAATACAATTCCTCGACATTCCTCATATACAATTCCTCAACTTTTTTTTTACCTCGACATCCATTGATCTTTGTAATATATATATATATATATATATATATATATATATATATATATATATATATATATATATATATATATATATATATATATATAAAGGAAACATAGAGAGAAAAACAGAGCAGCTAGAGTTCACCCCTACATTTTGCTGTATCATATTTGAAAACAAAACCAATTGTTTGAGAATAAAAGCTAAGTCGGCTATTTGAACAATGATGAAAGTTATGCAGATCATGCGCGTTTATGTGCACATCTATGTGTGTGTGAGAGAGACACCAGTAAAGCACATTCTATTCACGGATAGTATGTAAAACTATGCAGATGGCGCTCTGGGGAGTAAATTTGAACAGTGTCCAGACTGCCCAAAACATGCAGGAAAAATCTGCAGCATTAAAAAAAAAACTGAACTTCACCTATTTTATTCTTTCTGTTTACATTGTACACTGGAACATAGAGCACTACTACTTTAAACAAATTGTATGTCTGATAACTGCACTGTGGAGAGCAACCTGACTGGCTGTATCACCACTTAGTATGGAAACAGCACCAGCAGCAATCGCAAAGGCCTACATAGGATTGTGTGAACGGCTGGACGCGTAATAGGAGGTGAGCTTCCCTCCAGGACATTTACACCAGGTGGTGCATGAGGAAAGCCGAGAGAATCATCAGCAACTCCAGCCACCTAAGCCATAGACTTTTCTCTCTGCTACCCTCAGGCACACGGTTCTGCAGCATCCGATCACGCACCAGCCGACTGAAGGAACGTTTCTTCCCTCAGACTATCAAGCTGATGAACGCTTAACACCCCACACAAACTCTTCCATACCCCTCACTGCACACCATCAATATGTAGCATGCACTGCACTTTAACCAATTCGTACTAAAAACAATACTGCCTACAACTATGTGTACACCTATTCATTATACATATCGCTGTCAACATTATTTTACAATTTTACATTATCCTGCTTTTTTGGAAGTATGTTGTTGTAGTATTTTGCACTGTCTGTATTTTGCACTGTCTGGAGCCAGCACCTAAGCTTTTAACTCATCATAGCACACATGCTAATGATGATGTGACAACAAAAGTAATTTGATTAGATTTGATTTGTATTTAAAGCCAGACTGCTAAGTGATACTAAAATATTACTATATATTGTGGCAACGCCTCCACCTTTCCCTTTAAGTTTGGGCTTTTTATATAATGATATCTTTTAGGTAAAGACTCATCTTAAGGAAAGGTCATGTATAAATCTTGTTTTAGCCAGGCTAATGCACTAATGAGTTTGTGTTGAATTCAGCGATCACAGACTCATGAAATTCCAGAGGTTCTGTACAGAGGTGACTTCAATATCACTTTATCACTATGTAAACCAGAGATGATTGCAAACTGTAATCAAAAAGCATTAAGTGTTATTTATAAAATCAGGCAAATAATAAACAATCAAATCCCTCTGTAAGAACTTTCCAAATACAGATTTGAATAAAACGGTAAAGTTTGATTTATATAATTGATGCTGAAGTGGAGATTTATGGCTCAGTGAAGGAGGACAAAAAAAAACACATCTTAAGAAAGCAACCTTTAAAAATGTTGTAATTATTAATGTTGTAAAAATTATTGTAATTAAAATCTACAGACGCTAATAAATAAAGTCCAACAAAAGAAACACTTAATAGTGTATTTCGTATGTTTTCCTTCCATTAGACTTAAAAAAAAAAAAAAAAAAACACTTTATGAGAAGCCAAAAAGCCTGAAATCTCAAAATCGACAGGTGAATGAAAAAAATAAACAGTTTCAGCCTGTGGAGTCTCGCCTTAGCTGGCGATTAGGTGCGGTGAATGCAAAGGTCAGCTTCTCAAATACTTATGGGGAGGCGTGTGAGAAAGAATATGCGTCTTTGATCTCTCATGAGAAACAGAGAGAGGCATAATCGTCTTAATTTCTGCATGATGATGAACGCTCGCTCTCACCTCTGATTCAGGAAGTTTACATGAGGACCACATGTTGGTGCTGGCAGGTGAGGAAGCCTCGTCCTGAAGAGACAGACACCATAAAATAAAAGAAAAACATATTATTGTGTATAAACTTCAAAAAATGCTTTTCTTACTTGGATTTTTTGTCTTGTTTTAAGTCAAAATTTCTAAAAAAAAAAATCTTAAATCAAGAAGCATTTTCTAGACAAGCAAAATTATATAATTTTGTTTTAAGAAATAATATGCCAAAATTAAGTGGGTTTTTCCTTAAAACAAACTAAATAATGTGCCAACGGGGTAGGCAAAATAATCTCAGGTCAAAAGTAAAACAGGATAATTTTGCTTACCCCGTTGGCAGATTATTTAGCTTGTTTTAAGAAAAAAACTTAATTAAATGATGATTCTTAGACATTATTTCAGACCAGGAGTGCATTACAATATTGTAGTGTTAATCATTATTATATTTAATATTTTATTCAAATGACTCAATCAAACTTCCAATGTTAACATTCAACTATGTTTAAATATGAAAAGTAAAGTAAAAATTAAATCAATATATATGCTTTAAAATTCAAATAATAATTAGTATAATCATACTTGCCCAATAAATAAATTGTAAACATACACATACTGTGCATCAAATTATAGTTAATATATATGAACATATATGTGCATATTTGTAATTCTATTGATAAAAAATAAATAAACTTTCATTTTTTAAATATTTAGTTATTTATATACTGAATAAATGTACATGTATGACATTTTTCTTAATATTAGTGAAATCCAAACATGAACTTATGGTGCATATGTAAATATATGTGATTTGCATATATTGTCATATATCAGATTTTCATATGGGGACTTTGTCATGTTTTGTTTAATTATTAAAGAATAATTAAAAATTATTACAATTTAGTTAATCTTCTGTAAATTGTCACCTTTATATTTTAAAGTAATTTTGCAGTCTATTATGGAGTCAATCTAGGGCTACATATACTTGCAACATAAAATAAAAGTATTGAGCAAAAAATTGCAAAATAACGCAAATCTCAAAAAAAAAAAAAAAAAAAAACGCAAAGGGAAAATTGAGTTTTGAGAAATGAAAAGGAATTTTGCAAACAAAAATAAAGAACAGCAAATAAAAATCAAATAGTGCAAAAAATAAATTTGTATCTGGACATTTAAAAAAAATATTCTTTTATTTGCTAAATATTTTTTTCCAGTATTGTCTTTACAAAACCTCTCAAGTCAATAGCAACGCTCATTTGGATTTGCGAGTTTTACAATTTGACGATTTAAACATTCCTCCAAAAAACAAAGGATTCAGGTATTTTACGTAATCTTGATTAGATTTATAACAGTGATTCAATTAAGACTAATTTCCTTTGTGCCAGAATGTCCCCAGCTGATGATGTGCTTTACAGGAGGCATGTCCGGGCATGCCATACGCCCCAGCTCCAGTGACTCCGCCCCCTTATGAAATCAGGGCCAGAAAGTGAAACGAACAGAAATGTGAAGTGCAAAAAGAAAACAGCATTGAAAAAAAAATATTTAGCAAATTTATTAATATTTTTAACAAATTCCAAATATAATTTTTTTGCATTACTTGATTTGTATTTGCAGACTTTTTTTGTCAGCAAAATTCCTTTTTGTTTCTCTAAACTAAATTTTCCCTTTGCAATTTTTTGAGATTTGCATTATTTTACAATTTTTGCTCAATACTTTATTTTTTTGTTAGCAAAACTTTCTTTTATGCTGCTTGTGTATATTGCCCTAGATTGACTCCATAGTCTTTGCATAATACTGCATTCTGTAAATGTTAGAAACCACAACAAGCAGGCCTAAAACACACAATGGCATACAGTATATGCGACACATACACAGAAAAGAACCTCTTAGGAACATTTGCTACTGAACATCTACATTAGCAATTGATATATACACAAATACATTCATTCATAAAACATCTTTAAAGTAATATCTAGACTTTGTAGACAACATCTGACCAAATAACTCCTGCAAGAATGACAGACATGCTGTGCGTCTCACCAGCTCATCGTGGTCCTGACAGGTGAACACCTCTTTGAGCTGTGGGTCAGAACTGGCCCGCTGACTCCTGTCTCTCGACCTGCCTCCTGCTCCGGGACCCTTCTTCTTAATGCTGCCGTCTGATTTCACACAAAAACACACACTTAACAATCTCTACAAAGACTTGTTCACCTGATCAACTACATTCACATATAAAAAGCCTCCTTTTTACACAATTTTCGAAATTAGTGCCACAAAAATTGTATAAAATGAAACAAATTTTGGGTTTAATTTAGCAAATATGCAAATCAAGCAATTCTTCTATCTGAATATTAATAAAAAAGGATTTCAACAAATCAATAAATGCATTTTCTGAATGATGCAGCTGATGTCTGCTAGATAGTAGGAGAAATGTTTATACTAGCCTTAGATCAGTGTTGATTTTGCCAATGAAAATAAGACTGAAAAACGACTAAGACTGGAAACCAAAAAGAAACTTGACAGATCCATAAACGTGCTCATCTAATGAACAAACAGCGCAATGCAGTGGATTTGAAAGAAAAAAAAGCTTTTCTTTATTTTTTTGTCTTGTTTCTAGTGCAAATATCCAAAAAGTCTCAAAATCAAGAAGCATTTTCTAAACAAGCAAGAAATAATGTGTCAAAATGATGTGAATTTTCCTTAAAACAAGCTAAATGATCTGCCAGTGGGGTGAGCAAAATAATCTTATGCCCAAAGGAAAAACAAAATTATTTTGCTTATCACATTGGCAGATTATTTAGCTTGTTTTAAGGAAAAACTCACTTCATTTTGGCATATTATTTCTTATTTTTTGCTTGTCTAAAAAATGCTTATTAATTTGAGAATTGTTAGATATTGCCAGGGATTTTAATATTCCTCTCTCACCCAGCATATGTCTTTTAGGTGATAAAACAGAGGTTTCCACATACTACGAAAGATGAGTTCTTCCTTTTAACTGTTGGTATAATTACAGCAGCATGTATAATACTGAGCTTTTGGAAATAAATTCAATGCCCTACACTTAAATTATGGATGAAAATCATGATTGAGAATGTGTCAAATGAAAACATGTCAGCCAAAACGAACGGCAATCATAAGTATGCCCACACAGAATCTGCGCGCGTAGAATTCAGCAGATTTTTCGCAGACTTTCCTCAGATTACCGCAGATTTTTAGCTCATCATTAATTCTTTTTCTTTACTTGAGTAAATGTGTGTAATTCTATATTTGTTCAGTTTTTTTTAATTATTACAGTAATATTATTGACTAATATGAAAATGTTCATATGATTTATGTTCAATGGCATTTGTACAGTAATATTTTCTGCCTTTAGTAGAGATATTATATAACACTTTCTTTGTTTACCAAATGAAGTGAATCTAATTGGATTTGCATTTTAAACATTAAATACAAGTTAAAAAGATATTACTTTTTTATTTTACATATTAAGGTTTTAGCTATGATACTCCCAAAATGATTCCGCAAAAATCCACAGATTTTTACCAAAATTCTCAGCAGAAATAGCAAAAAACGTCCGCAGATTCCGTCTGGCCCTGATCATAAGAAAGTGGATATATGGGAGAGTTTCATTTCTTCACTATGAACGGGTCTACCCTGTTGTGCTCTGTAGTATTATCTTTAAGCATTAGTTAATGATTTCCTACATTTTCTTTTTTAAATTTATCAACAATTTTCTAAATTGTGAAGAATTTGTGCGCATTTTTGTATGATACTGTATGTTATATTAAGAAGAAACCAATAAAACTTCATTTTCAAAAAAAGATTTGATTGATATTTGGGCTAGAAACAAGACAAAAAATCTAAGTAAGAAAATAATTTTTATAATATTAATGCAATACAGCTTATTAGCAAAACTTGCCAATCATACATTCAAAACAAAGCAAGTATTTTGGTCTTAGTAGTGCTTTGAAATGCGCATATATATATAAATATATATATATATATATAAATATATATATATATATATATATATATATATATATATATATATATATATATATATATATATATATATATTCTAACTATGTTTTTATTAAAGAAATTTTTATAAACATAGTATACACATGATATTTACTTACAATGTTTACAATCACAAAAAAATCAACAAATATATAAAAAAAATTATAATAATAAATAAATAATAATGACGACGTGTATTTTTTAAATTAGACATCTGTCATTATCTCAACTGAAACACAAAGACAGGGCGGGAAATATCAGAGCTCCTCCCCTTTTTCAAAAAACAGCCAATAGAGTTCCGTTTTTATCATAGCTCTGCCAGTGAGCGTGGTTGAGCTCAAACACATCAAAATAGGATGCATCTTTAAGGGGGCATGGCATGTCAGATACTAGTGAGCATTTGATTGGTCAGAAGACTGAAGTATGATCTCACAGAAATCATTGACACATTTAGGCG
This sequence comes from Danio rerio, assembly GCF_052040795.2. Lineage (NCBI taxonomy): Eukaryota > Metazoa > Chordata > Actinopteri > Cypriniformes > Danionidae > Danio > Danio rerio. The sequence goes on from NC_141042.1 coordinate 11,415,127, forward strand.
AAAGTGACAAACTGCAAGCTTTGAATGTTTATATCTTCTAAACTTGAATTTTGTCACCGTTTTGGAGCACACTAGCTTCTAGATATCCTTTAGACTAACACACTGATACTAACATCTAAAAAAACATTATTTTAATTTCATGAGGCCTTTAAATCGATGCATTCCTAACGTAAAACATGTTTATTGGTATGACTCTTACTCTTAGGCAGTGCGCTAGAATTGCTATCGTATCCGCCGAATGTGTCGGCTCGGCGTGGAAGCAAGCTCAAGGACGGACTCTGGTTTCCTTCAGTCTGTGCCGATGTTCCTCGAACTCGAGACGTCAGGAGGTTCTGCAGGTTCTCCACTATTGAAAGGCACAGAGATATGACTCGCTCACTGCATTTAGCTGCATTATGTATAAGAGACAAGCTGGTTTGTGTCTGAGATGTGCTGCTGATACCTTCAGTGATGGCTGCTTTGAGCAGAGTCTCCCCCTGCTGGAGGTCAGACGTGTCTCCGCGGAGGAGCAGACGAGAACGGGAGCCCGAGTCCTCCAGACCGGCCACACATTCAGACAGCTCCGCAAACAGCTGCAGCTTCTCTGCCAGACTCTGAGTGATCTGAGCATCCTTCAGCGCCAGACGCTCTGAGGAAAACCAGACGTATTGTAAACAGTGGGGGTGGTAGTTTTTATTTTTAAACAAATTAAAGCTTTATAGCACTTTACAAACAAAAAAGCACTTTAACCCTTTGACTGCCTACTCTACCAAACAGTTAATCATGTTTTGACTGTTTTAAATAATGACTGTTAAAGTAATTTAAAGAATAACTGTTTAAAATAATGATTTACACACACAGTATTGTTGGTTTACAAAAGAAATAAAATAAAAAAGTCAAAGAAACAATCCTGTTGCATTACTACACTTGATTTTGGTTTTAATTGTAAAAAAAACAAGAAAACATGTTAAATGATAATCTGAAATATTTTATGGCATACTTTAAAAAAATAAAGGTGATTTAGTATTCAAAAATGTTTTATTCTGAATACATTTTAAAATAAAATTTTCATAGTATATGTATAAATTCTGGAACTTTTACCATAAACTGACACATCAACCATTTGTTAGAGATTGACATTTTAGAAATTATGGGATGTGTTAAAAAAAAATGCATTGAGTGTGTTAACTAGCGACATTAGGAGTTAAGAAAGGCAATTCAATTTTGTTTCTTGGTGGGGTAGTTAAAGGGTTAAAATATGTAAAAAAAAAAAGCACATTTTTGTGAAAACTAAGATAAATGTATGAGCATTCAGGATTTTTTGATAAAAAGTTGATGAAATAATGAATGAAAAAATGATTACATAAAAAATAATCTACAAGAAAATAATTCTAAACAATATTAAAAACAATATGATTTACAAAAATTATATTTTACAAAATGTATTTATTAAAACTTTATTATATTAAGAGTTGTTATAAGTTAACTAAAACTAAAATAAAATTTCAAATATTATGCTCTGTGTGAAAATGTTTTACAAAAAAAAAAAGATTAAAATAAATATTTTAGAAAAAACTGAATATAGTCTTCGAGGTTCAGTGATTACATTTTTTAACATTTGGTTGCCATGTTAAATCTCGGAAACTTAAAGCAGTTACTGTAGACTGAATGGCTGCCCATCTTCCACTTAGTCTGTACCATCCAGATGAGTCCTAATGCTGATATAGCACAAACATAGAACATGCCACCTCCCAGACTATTCAGTTAAATAAATTTTCCCTTTCCTCTTTCTCTTTTAAATGTTTCTTTTCTTTCATTATCATTATTTGTTTGACTTAATACACCTTGCTGCCAACCTCAACCTTTTAATTCTGACCTGTTTAAATGCTTAATTTGTAAAACAAAAAGCACATCATATATTATTTACGCACATCATATACTGTCTGTTGCACAACATTGGGTTATAATGTGGTTTATTTAGATTTTTCAATAAATTTTGAACTGTTATTTTGCTTTTTAATTTTGTTTGTTTAACAGTCATGAAAATCTGATTAATAAATCTAATAAATAAATACATAAATTGTAAAAAATACTAGCTATTTTGAATAAAAATATATTTTAGTTTAATCAACTTGATCCATAAAAATAATATAAAAAATACAAAATAAAATCTAAGCATAAATAAAAAATAAATATAGATAAAAAAAATACTTGCTGAATAAATAAAATTTTTAGAAAAGTTTGAGTGGCAATACGACAAAATACAACTTGCATTTTTTATTAATTATTAAAAATGACTTAATTATTACTTGGGGTTATTATAGTTAACAAACTGTTTTGTTAATTGACAAAAATGTTAAGTGAAAGAAAAAAAAAATATATATAAATATATTAGTTGATAACTGAAGTTACAAACATTCATTATGAAAACCAATTGCGCCCTCTTGTGTTTTCTTTAAAGCACCTAAAACAACCGTCATACAAACCAAAAATGAGAAGCAAAACATAAACAGACAAGCTAGATGTGGTGATTAACCTTGGTACTCCCGGACGCGGGCAACTCTGGCCTCCTCTTCCTCACTGAACAATCTCTCTTCAGTATGCGGACAGCTGGCAGAAAGAAACAAAGGAACATTACAGATCTGCAGACAGCAGATATTGTCAGTACTGTTCCGGACGCACACACAGACCTCTCCACCGCCTGACGGATATGGGTGATCCACGTGTTGCGGTCTTCTTTTGAGGCGGTGTGGATTTCGTACATCTCGGGTTCATTTGAGGAAGCGCAGATGAGGAACATTGCCCGCTCTTCGTGCGCCACCTCACGCACAATCAACTTCTGCAAAGAAATGACCGACGGCTTGTTGTCCTGTGGAAAAAACGAACACAGATGGATGCATTAAGAAGATCTATTTCTTACAGGGATGCACTGAAATGAAAATTCTGGGCTGAAACCAATAATAATAATAATAATAATAATAATAATAATAATAACAACAACAACAATGTGGACACACTTGGCTGAAAACTTGGTTTTGTAATGATTATTTATTATTTTATTTGATTATATAATGTGATTTGTAAGATATTAAAAATTTACAAAAAAACCATACAAGCTAATAATAAAAAATTCAATTGCCATGACAACACAGTACCGCTGCTGCAAGCAGCAGGAACAAGTATATTGAATGATGTCCTGATGGCGGTTATTTGAGTGGACTTTGCTAGTGATTATTAAATCAACAGTGCTTAACAAAACTGAGTACACCCCTTTTTGAATATTTTTATTCATTTTTCAGTGATTATAGTTAATATGTTCTGGTGCATTTAAACAAAACAAATGTATTAAATTTATTTATTTATTAAAATAATATTTGAGTCACTGAACATCGTTAGAAATAGAGAGATAATAAATTCAAATTGATGTCAAGTATTGTAAAAAAAAATACAAACTACAAAATTTCAACAAAATTTTATAACTTTTTGTTTATCTTGAATTTTGCTCTTTAAAAAAAGTAATATATATCCCTAATATATACATTTGGATGTTCTAATTTTAGACCGTTATCATCTTCTTATGCTGTTCTGTATATCTTATTATTTTGTTAGATTAGCTCCAGATTTGGCTTCAGTACTGACTAATCTAACGTATATGCACAAATATAATATTGTAAAGCTTCCCATGGATAATATTCATTTGTGAGCGGTGTACTCGTATATCTTGAGCACTGTAGTTATGTGTGCGCATGAACAGAATATACACAGAGTGGAACATTGATCTATTTTGAACGCTAGTTCAAAACCAGCCAACGTTGTGCTCCCCAACTCTTATGCTGCGTTCACACCAGACGCGGAACGCGCGTCAAGCGCGAGTGATTTACATGTTAAGTCGATGCAAACGCACGAATAGACATCCTGCGGCGCGATACGCAAGAATAGCGCGGCATGAACGACGCAAAATGACGCTTAACGAGCGTTTTGCACGAATCTCTCGAGTTCGAAAATCTGAACTTCAGCGTACATTCGCGCCGCGTTAACCAATCAGAAGCTTGCTCTTGTGGGGGCGTGATTGTGACGTAGAACCTGTTGTCGGTGTTCCGAGGGAAATCCTCCAGCCTTCACCGACAACAGTTCATCAAACTCGGCTTGGCTCAGTCAGAAGCACCGCTGAAAGCCTCCGTCATCCAGGTTAAGTTTCTTGAGGAGTTTGTGAGCTCACAGAGCTGGATGCACCTCTGAAAGGATGTAGTGGACTCAGACACGACCCAAAATGTATCGACCCCGTTTTTCATTTTTCAAAAAGCACATAAACACTGTTATTTTCTTCATAAAATCCATGTTAGCCATTTAGCTATGAAGCTAGAGTCTTCGGGCAGACAGAAGCCCTGCCCATCACGCGAATCCGCGTCGGTTCTGAAGTGAATTTGACACGCGAATGGAGCGGGGTTTGACGCGCGAATGAAGCGAGTAAACTCAAATGTTCACGCGGCTATTTACGCGTGAATAGCTCAATTTATCCGCGCGTTCCGCGTCTGGTGTGAACACAGCATTAAACTTTGGCTGGAGTAGGAACAGACTGGCCTTGTGCGGCACAAGCCATTGAAATGAATGGGTTTTATAGCACAGCGCTTTCCTTGTGAGTAATGACATCTGAAGGGAAAGTGAAACCTCAGTGTGGTGACCACTGGTCTTATTTCATCAGTTCATATTTTCAGACATGTTTCACTTTCGGATGAAAAACTAAAATGCCATTTTCAGCTGGTAATTTTCATCCCTAAATATGCAACCCTAATTTATTATCCTGTATAAATCATAGACAGGATACTTTATACTGACCACAGTTGAGAACACGTATCTCTGGTCCTTCTCTTGCAGCAAAACAAGAACATCAGTAAGAAGCAAAGCTAGAATATCTGCAACGCAAACAAAGAATAAACAACTTTAATCCAAACAAACTTGTGTATGAAGCCCTCTAAGAAGACAAACATTGGAAGGAAAAAAAAAATTTTCTGCTTTTACATTTACCATTAAATGTATTATTTTGCAAAGACTATTTGCATTCTTTTGCAAAAGTATTACATTGCGCCAAGAAATTTCACCTTTTATCTCAAAATTATTCCTCACTATGAATTGTTGACTTCTGCCACAAATTAGTTGTTTTCCCCAATATATTTTAATTCAGCATTCAGACTTTTTATTGCATTCACAGAAAAAATATTGCACAGTTTCTAAAGATAATGCAACACTTACACTGAGAGAACGCACAAGTTTTTTTTGTAGAAACTATACTTTTTTAAGTTAACACAATTTTTAACAAATATTTATTACAAATATTAAAAAATTTAGTTTTCAAAGGATGCATTATTTGCTTAATTATTGCAGTAATTTAAAAAATGCATTCGCTTGCAAAACTGAAAATTTTCAAAAGACACTTTGAATTCTCATTCCAAGTATTTTGTCACCTATAGAAACTCTGCAGATGATAAATTTGTACAGCATTATTCTTTTAGAAGCCTAGTGTTGCCTCAAAAAGTGTTTAGTTATCCTGATAACATACTAATTTTTTTTGTGAGATTTCATTACACAAAATAATTTTTTTTTTAAATATATTTGCATTCATTTATTTAAAAAAATATTTTCTTTTTGCGAGAAATATTGCATTTTATCTGAAAAAAAAAAAAAAAACCTTTCCACTACCTAATTCCATCACAAGATTTTTAGCAAGGATTTTCAGGGTTTTTGTGTTTCATAACGAATCATCTGCATTATTTACAAAACTATTGTGTTGCCCAAAGTAACTTTATTATCCTTGCTTGTAAACAACACTAAAATACTATTTTTCTTCATTTTTGCTCTATTAAAAGCTTCTAGGGCAGTGGTCACCAAACTTGTTCCTGAAGGGCCAGTGTCCTGCAGATTTTAGCTCCAACCCTAATCAAACACACCTGAATAAGCTAATCAAGGGCTGTTTCTCAATATGCGTTCTTCAGCGGTCTTGCGTCCTTGTGTTCTCGTCATCATCAACTGCCTAAATTCAGTTGCAATACTCAAGACCGCAAATACGGAGGATGTGATCTTGATATCGAGGATGCACCGATGCAGACTTGAGCACCGAACACGCTCTGGAAGTCCCAGAAGTCATTGCGACAGGAGGTGGAAAGCGCAGCATTTTATTTAGATTTATTATTAAAGTTCAGAGATACCATTTATTTACCCTGAGTTGTTTCCCTAAATGAAACCATGAACATCTTAATAAAGGAATAAACACATTAAGGGTGTTTGTTTGCTGAAATTCGTTAAAATCTGTTTTATTTATATTGTGCAACATATATTTATAATGTTTTTATGCAAAGTACAGATTTTGAAAAGAAGAAAAACAATAAATCGCTGTATGAATGCTGTAATGTTTAAATAATATTCTATTAAAAACACGTGAAGGTCATGTGACCATCAGGAAGAACGCAGCATATCATTTCTCACAGGACGCGTTCTCTGTTCTCGTGGCATCCCGAGTTCGTTCTTCCGAGGACACCTGGCAAGACCAGTCTCCACAAGAACGCAAGTCCTTTCTCTGCGTTCTTGGAATTGAGAAACAGCCAGTGTCTTACTATACTAGAAACATCCAGGCAGGTGTGTTGGGAAAAGTTGGAGCTAAACCCTGCAGGGACACCGGACCTCCAGGACCAAGAATGGTGACCCCTGTTCAAGAGCATAGGTCCCAAACTAAATTCCTGAAGGGCCGCAGCTCAGCACAGTTTTGCTCCAACCTTTGTCAAACACTGCTGATCCAACTAATCAAGTTGTTCAAGACTACTAGACACAATTACGCAGGTGTGAGTTGGAGATGGTTGGAGCTAAGCTATGCAGAGCTGAAGCCCTCCAGAAATTGAATTTGAGACCACTGTTCTAGAGGAAAGCATTATTTCTGCAAGAGCATACAAAAACCACTGAAATGTTAAGATTCCATTGCTTAGCGCTTTTGTCCAAATTATCATCACCATGTCATTACTGAAACTGCAAACAAATGCTTGCTAACTGTGCTTCGCACAATACCTTTAAGTCGACCAGAAGCAGCTTTCCAGTTGACTGTGCCCTCAAACAAGAGCTTCCGGCGGCCCTGAGAGAGGTCCTCCTTACGGAATACGCGTCCGTCTTTAATTTTCCCAAGGGATTTGGGCTCCATCTTAGAGGCGATTTCCCTGAGTCGCGCTTCCTTCTCGTAGAGACTGACCTGTGCATCCACCTGAACAATGACGTCTTTGATTAAACCCAGAGCTTGTGCCAATCCTTCATGCTCCTCTGTTCCAGCTAAAATGAAAAAGATAGTTTTTAAAACGTTGCAAATCTACCATAACTGGATAGTTTCAATTACATTTCAAAAAACCAACCTTCAGTGTTGTGCAGGATGCGCTCCAGAAGCACAGGATACTTGGTTATTCTCTGTGTCACTAACAAGATGCACTCTGGGATGCCTAACCGTCGCACTATTGACAGATTACTTAATTTCTGAAACATAAGAACGGGAGATGATGATTCAAAACATTGGGAGGACAGTTTAGCAAATACTAGTACCACAGAGAAGATCTGAACATACTCTCATCAGGTTCTGGAACTTCTTGTTGCTCTGCAGCTGCTCTTTGTAGTGGTTAACCGCTTCAGTGTGTCGACTGCAGAAATCCCCATAGCTTTCCTTCATGCGATCTCCAAGCTCTCCCGAAAACTAAAACCAGACACATAAAGAAAATGTCTTCCTTCTTCTCACTTCTTTCCCAATATTAGCACAATTCCTGTTTTCACATTTCCTTCCCAACACTTTCCTCATTTTTAGACTAAACAATATTCTTTCTCGTACTTTGTTTGGGGGTAAAGAGAAGATTAAAAAGGCTAAGTAAAGTGAATACTGTTTTAGAACACTCCTATGCGGCTAGCATGTACACCCTAAACACAACAATGGCGACTGGTGCTGGATTCAATGGTCATGCCCAACTGCTGAGCCTGATTTGTCTCAAGTTTTTTTCCCTCACTTTCGTCAATTGGTAAAGTTTGTTGTTCGCTACTGGCTTGCTTGGTTTTGGAACTTGTGGAGCTGCACATCAATGGATTTGGACTATCAGCAGTGAAACTTAATCCAAACTGAACTAAACTAAACTGAACTTCAACTCTAAAAAAACTGGACTGACAGTTTCAATCTACTTGAACTTCTAAGTTAAGCTGCTTTGACACAATCCACATTATAAAGGTGAAATAGAAATAAAGATGAATTGAATTGAAAAGATGAATTCAAAACTAACACAGAATTAAGTATTTGTATGAGTAAATTATATACAAAATAAATGTGAACATGTAAATAGTGGCGAAGTATCGCTACTTGGTGCGAATGACGTTGAATGAGCGATGTGTTTGCCGCAAAAGATCAGAATCTATTCGCATTTACTATGCAAGTTTCACATGAGAAGAAAACATCCCGCGAGAAATCTAGAGCAAATGAAACGGTGTAAATCCAGCATAAGAAAGAACTGTATTTGTTGTAAACATCTGGAAAACAGCCTTCTACAGTTTGTTGCAAACCAGATTAGAAGCATCACCACATCGCACCACATCTTTACATTGGTTTCTATTTGCTGCAAACTAATACCGAATTATGAAAAGACGTGGCACAATGAGGTGAACTTCTCACCCAGTGTTTAACCCCCCTCAACTGAAAAACAAAGAGAGGGTTGGACAGAGTAGCTCCTCTCGTTTAAAAAAAAAACAGCCAATAGTATTTTGTTTTATCACCGCTCTGCTAGTGGGAGTGGTTGAGCTCAAGTAAATCAAATGAAAAGCAAATGAAAAGCACTTAAAAAAATGCATCTTGTCAGATACTGGAGAGCATTTGATTGGTCATAATTTGAAGAGAAACTGAAGTACGAGGTAATGTGAAAAAAAGTTGATCCATGTAGGCGGAAGTGACAAAGCTTGGCTTGCTTATATCAGTTGTATTTTTTCTAAATGTGAGTTGTCACTTTTTTGTCCCACACTAACTTATAAGTATCTTCAAAGACAAAAATACTGATATTAACATCTAAAGAACTATATTTTCATTAACGAGTGATCGTACAGGTGCGGATACATCTGTACCAGCACTGCAACTTGACTCTCCAGTCTATTCGTGTGGCTAATTTGATGTTGTTGATTTGAATGTTGTTCTCCTGTCTTTCCTATGAGATATGAACTATTCACCACACCTTAAATGCGGCAGCAGTGGCGTTCCAGAAAACACCCATTAATTGAATAATTGTCATGGACCAATGGTAGCTGAAAGGTGTTTATGAGACCAAACAAAATCCCCCTAATATGTTTGATTTGGTGAGCGGTTTCAAACGGCTGAAATGAACTCAAAACATATTTTGTTTTTGGCAGATTTTGTTTGAAAGGATGTGATTTCAATTCAATTTAGACTGATGTGCTACCACAAGAAATGTGAGATAGGATGTTTTAAGTAGGAAGAGGAAGACATGAACAGTGAAGCTGAATGTGTAAAGCTGAAGTGTAGGGTGGGAAATGTAAAGCACAAGAAAACAAGATAATAGGATCTCTGACCAAAGAAGTGATAAATCAGACAGACATGTGATCAGCTGAGGACAACAAAAAAAGAAGATGAGACCCCCCCTCCTCAAAAAAGTGTGTGTGTTTTTTAAATAATAAATATTAATAGAAATTACCATTGTAAAAAAAAAAAAATATATATATATATACACAAATATTTGATATTGGCCACGCAACTTTTTTTGTAACTATTTTTTTTTTGTTTTATCAGTTTTAACGATTAGCAGTTCAATAGTCACCTAAGGATTATGTAAAAGGTTTATTCATTACTTTGCACCTAAATGTCGGATCCACACACCGCCGCTAGAAGGCGCCAACATTTTGGTTAATTCTCTTGTGTCCACAGAAAATAAGTTTTCCTGAAATTTAGTCGACTCTTTATTCCACGAGAAAAATAAACTACTAGTCAGTCAACAATCTGAACAGGTGTTAGGCTGTAGCACTGAATGTATGAAGACATAAAAACAGATGACTTGCAGAGGATAATAACAAATGTGCATCCTGCGGCTTTAGAGTGCATGGTTGTGAAAAAGTTTTTACACAGCTGCGATTTCATAACCTAAAAATTTCATAATCAAATTACAGGGGTCGCCACATTGATTTTGGAAATACGAAATTGCGTATCACATCGCTGAGTAAATATAGAGAAGGTAGTGTAAAGAATATAGCTTAGGGCAGATATTGCTACAATAGAACATTTGATGCAGGAAGCTTAAGGCGGGAAATGTGAATCTGAAAGAACCAGTAAAAAGCATCTGCTATTGTAAGCTTTAGGCAGAAATTGTTACAACGGGATGTTCAAATCAGGAAGCATATGACAAGAAATGTCAAATGAAAGGTTTACATTAAAAGGGTCAAACAAAATATGAAGCAGGGCAGGTGGTGTGAAGCAGCAAGCACAACAATAGCAGGAAACACAGGATAAAAAAGTGACCACAGCATGTGGGAAGCAGGAAGTTTACGGTAGAAAGAGAGACAACAAGTGGAAGTGCAGGACAGGAAATGTAAAGCATATAATTTAAAGCAAAAGTGTGATAGCAGGAAATGTGGTAAATGAAGTGTTAAATAAAAGCATGACAACGGCATTTGTGATGAGACACAAAGTTGGAAATTGACAAAAAGAAGTAGGAAGCAGGAAGTGTAGTGCAGGAAGTATGAGAGCATTAGGAAGCATGAGGTGAAAGTGTTTGAAACAGGAAACAAAAGACCAAAAGCATGAAGCACAGAGCAAAACATGAAATAAAGCAATAAATAAATGACAGAACTGTTTGAAAGTGAAACACTTAATTAAGGTGATGTACCTGGGATATAAGAATATCTGAGAGTTTATTGATGGCGTAGTTGCGTTCGCTGCCTGGCTGTAGAGACTCTACACGGCGCTCTCTAAGACGGGACAGGAAGTGGTTGTGCAGCTCCAGCAGGCTGTCCAGTCGGGGAAACAGACAGTCCAGCCTGCGTTCGTCCAGCTGTAAGGCCTCCCGCAGCTCTCGAGCGTAAACGCGGAGCATGATCTTCAGCGTCCGCACATGGTGGATCTCTGTCTGGATGAGCTCTGGAGGACACAACACATGTTAACATTAGCCATGAGGATTCATTTTTCTCAATCACATCAAAAGTGGACAATGTAGAGTCGTGGACAGTGAGTATTTTTACCTCACTAGGTTAAATGGGGTCAAGTCAGATCAAACAGTTAGTTTGTGAATTGGACAGATTCGAATGCATCTGCTCTCCAGTTCAACTCACTGATTTAGATGATTGGTTCAGGGAAATTGATCCACTGAATTGATTCAAAATGAGTTAAAAGAGGACATCCTCTCAGCTTAAGTGCTCTGTGACTGACAACATAAAAAGTTACTAATGGCAAGTGTCCACCAAGGTGATTTTGTGCTGTAGAAACATGAGCGCTGTTCTAAAAACAACTGCCTCCAACTAAAAACAACTGCATTACTGTCAAAGTGTTAAAAAATGCAGAGCGTTCAGTACTGATCTTAAAACACACACTCAGCGCCTGGTTATGCATCTAAAAATGCAACTTCCATTGAAAGTGAAAGTTTTGACATGGCCAAGAATGGTAACCCATACTCGGAATGTGTGCTCTGCAGTTAACCCTTTCAAGTGCACACACAGAGCAGTGAACACACACCTGCTGGTGTCTTTTGGTCAAGTCCAACAACTGTATTTTGACCATTAGTGTGCCCAAACATTACAACAAGAGACAAAAACAGAAAAACTTGCCCTAAAGCCAAATTTTTGAATTTTGTATGGGGTCATTTTCATTTTTGGGTAACTATTAAAGTCATTCTTTTATATTCTTTTTGGTTTAGCCCCTTCATTCATCTAGGGTCGCCACAGCGGAATGAACCGCCAAGTTATCCAGCATATGTTTTACGTAGGGGATGCCCTTCCAGCTGCAATCCATAACTGGGAAACACCACTGCACACGCATTCACTACAGACAATTTAGCCTGGCCAGTTCACCTGTACTGCATGTGTTTGGACTCTGGGGGAAACCAGAGCATCCGGAGGAAACCCACGCGAACACGGTGAGAACATGCAAACTCCACACAGAAATGCCTGTGAGGAGATTGTGCTACCCACTGCGCCACCGTGACACCTAACTATTAAATTAACTTGAGTACATTTGAAACAGAGAGAACTTTTTACTGGAGTAATATTTTATTAATGTGTGTGTGAACTTCAAGTTGCTGAGATTTATTTCAGTATGTTGTTCCAGTTGAAACTAAATATTTTAAATATTTTACGCATCATAAACCTGAAGCAAACTGTAGTCATGAGAGAATAACCACAATTCCAAATGCAGAAGCAAATGCGTAGACTTTGATTGGAGATTACCAAAACAAACTTATTTTTTCAATAAGGTCTGGCTGCAGACTTGCACATGCACTTTCAGGCTTGCACTCTCGGACTTGCACTCAGGCAACCGCGCTTCCTCTGCAAGTGCCGTCATTTACAATCGACACCTGTGCACGTTTGCATGAAAGTCCTTAAGTAATTTAACTTCGGAGTGTCCCTGAGGGGGGAAAATCCCTGAGGTAAGGGATTTCATTAAGAGCGTTGCAACAAATTTCTTATCTTTCACCCCATCTGTCTTTCACTCGTCAGTGCCTTCTTTCTAAGCGTTTCACTGTAGTTTCTGGCAACATATGGCGACGGCCGCCGCAGTTGCTATAGCTATGTAAACAGATCGTAACGAACCATGATGCTGGCATTAGAACTGCTTTGCAGTACACATCATCTGAGCCATTTTTTTCCATTAAGCTAGTCGAGATGTTCATTCATGCCCCCATGACAAACTGAGGTATTTGATGTGAAAAATAAGTAAGGACTGGTGGAAGAGTGCTCTTTTAATGGAACTTGATACCGCACCTTGAACGGAAAGAAAAAAAACTCTGCATTTCGTGACGCATGTGTCTGTGGTCCGTAGGGATAATCAAAAATCACTGTTTACATGGTAGTCTAGACTCTTAATCAGAGTATTGTCTTAAACATATTGAAATTGGAGCATTGGTGTCCATGTACTCATTGAATGGGCCAGATGATGTCGCAAGCTTTCAGAGACAGTGCATTCCTCTGCCTTAAGTGGATTCTGTAAGCCCTCAAATGTGTCATTGAGTTTGACGTGTTTCCCATTTACTTTTGTAAAGCGTCTGCTTCATGTTGCGGTGTCAGAATCCTTGCATGTATAATATGCTTTAGCACTTTTATGCTTAGTTTAAGCAGATTTGATGAACGCGATCATGCTGTTGATCTGAAGAGAGTCGCTCTCGCTCACCGAATGCACTGTACTGCGTATGTCTGACATGAACTGTCCGTATTCCTTAAAGATGTTTAGAAATAAATGTTTATAGCGTACCTATGTGTGCCTTTGATGCACCCCTTGATGCTTCTTACATCCTTGTCACAGCACCAGTGGCACTGAAATTAGACACCGAAATTCATATGCTGATTCGGTCCAGTACATACCAGAGATATAATGGCACTGGGTATCGGTACCCAACCCTATACATTAGTTGAATCAGCGGTGTTTGAGTAGGATTGGAGCAAAACAGTGCAGAGCTGTGGCCCTCCAGGAATTGGGTTTGAGAGCTATGGCTTATAGGCTTTGATCCAAACTGTTTTGGTGACTGTTGCTTTAAATTCAAATGGTACTGTGCTCTTTTTAAAAGCTGAGCTAAAAGGACTAACTGCAGGACTAACAGTATTTGTATGAGAAACTGAAAATGTCAAAAGAAGTGCCTCAGAATATCCACGGTGTTTATTTGTGAATCTTTACACATTTAAAATCCTCTTAGTCTCTGTCTTTATCTTCAGCAAGTGAAAACTCTAATGGCAGACGTCTGTTTCTCACTTAGGGTTGTTATAACGTCACTAATGGGCGGGGCTTTTCCCCTCTGATGACACGTACAAAGGGAAAATGTCACTCAAAGTGTTTTCTGCAGACCTTTTATAAAGTGTGATGGTAAAAAATAGAATTTATTTGTTTTTCTTATTAGAGGCTGGCTGTATTCACATACTGCTGCCACACAATGGTAATCCTGCTTAATAGATTCCCTTTAAAACAGCTGTACTTTAAGTTAATTGTTTGCTTTGTGTTTACTTCGTCCACCACCGTCAATGGAAAAGAACAAATACTTACCATATATAACGTCCTGTCTCTTGATGGCTTCCTTTGAATGTGTTTTTGAGAAGTGCTGATCCACAGCCAAACTCCAGGACTCCACCTCGAAGTCTTGTGCGAGGGCTTCCAGTTCACTCCGCACTGTGGCGTAATGTGCATCTGCTCACAAAAAATGCAAAACGTTGCTCAGCGCTTTATTAAAAACCCATTGTAAACCACACTTTACCTGTTTTGAAGCCTCACCTTCGACAATGAGTGATTCGGGCACTGTGGAGGCCAGAGAGACGGTGTCATCAGCAGGACGTCTCACTCTGAACGCGTCAATCTCATCCATCTCTCCTGTGATGGAGCTGCAGGAGAACACACACCTGCATTAAATCTGAACACATAACCCTCAGCTTATTCAATTACACAAGGTAATGAAGACTAAAGAAGATTTTTATCGTGGTCAAGTTTTTACTAATACGAACACAACAAATTAATGTTTGTATTTGAAACGGATCATATTTATAATATTATACCTATCTTATACAGTGCATCCGGAGAGTATTCATAGCGCTTCACTTTTTCCAAATATTTTTGTTACAGCCTTATTCCAAAATGGATTCAATTAATTTATTTCCTCAAAATTCTTCACACAATACCCCATAATGACAAAGTGAAAAGATTTTTTGAAATTGTTGCAAATTTATTAAAAATAAAAAAGCTGAAACATCACATGTACAGAAGTATTGACAGCCTTTGCTGTAAAGCTCTAAATTGAGTTCAGGTACATTCTGTTTCCACTGATCATTCTTAAGATGTTTCAGCAGCTTAATTGGAGTTCACCTCTGGTCAATTCAGTTGATTTGACGTGATTTGAAAAGGCATACACCTGTCTTTATAAGGTCCCAGGGTTGACAGTGCATGTCAAAGCACAAACCAAGCATGAAGACAAAGGAATTGTCTGTAGACCTCCTAGACAGGATTGTCTTGAGGCACAAGGCTGGGAAAGGTTACAGAAAATATCTGCTGTTCTGCAAGTTTCACTGAGCACAGTGGCCTTCATCAACCGTAAGTTGAAGATGTTTGGAACCACCAGAACTCTTCCTAGAGCAGGCCGGCCATCTTAGCTGAGTGATCAGGGGAGAATGGCCTGAGTCAGCAAGGGGATCAATAACACAATGGTCACTCTGTCTGAGCTCCAGAGTTCTTCTGTGAAGAGAGGAGAATCTTACTATAGGACAACCATCTGTGCTGCAATCCACTAATCAGGCCTGTATGGTAGAGTGGCCAGACGGAAGCCACACCCTGCCTGGAATTTGCCAAAAGGCATCTGAAGGAATCTCAGACCATAAGACACTAAATTCTCTGATCTGATGAGAGTAAAATTGAACTCTTTGGAGTGAATGCCAGGCTTTACGTTTGGAGAAAACCAGGCACCACTCATCCCCAGGCTAATACCATCCCTACAGTGAAGCATGGTGGTGGCAGCATTATGCTGTGGGGATGTTTTTCAGCAGCAGGAGAAAGAGAGAGAGAGAGAGAGAGAGAATTTTGAGTTTATTGCCATTTCAGCTTCTTTGGCTATGTCATGGCAAAAAAACTGCTCAAGTTTACCACATTTTATAAATACAACTTTTCTATAGTTATAAAAAAATATTCTAATTAAAAGTCACCAACAACAACAAACGATACAAGGTAAAAAACGTAAATACTACTACTAATATTGATAATATACAGGATAAAAATTTAAAACAGTTTTTTTAAGGTTTACTTTTGATAAAAAATTGTACGATTTTAGAAGGATTCACATTTAAACATATTTCATTTAATGTCTGTCCAGATAATAATTGTTGTCTGATAACATCAAAAATCATGAAAAATTAATCATTCCACAATAATATGATTAATAGTTTGGTTTCTTTTGCAATATTGACATTTTGGTGGTTCTTCTCCTTTAAGTAAGTGTGAGTCTTGTGTGTCCAATGCGGTAGACTAGTCAGAATAGAGGGAAAGATGAATGCAGTAATGTACAGAGACATCCTGAATGAAAACCTGCTTCAGAGTGTTCTTGACCTCAGACTGGGATGACGGTTCATCTTCCAGCGGGACAATGACTCAAAGCAGACCGCCAAAATATCAGATAATGTCCTTAAGTGGCCCAGCCAGAGCCCAGACAAAAAGACTTGTGGCTGTAATTGCTGCCAAAGGTGCATCAACAAAGTATTGAGAAAAGGCTGTGAATACTTATGTACAAGGAATTTTTTTTTTTATTTGTAATAAATTTTCAACAATTTTTAAAAATGATTATGGGGTATTGTGTGTAGAATTTTGAGAAAATAAATTAATTGAATCCATTTTGGAATAAGGCTGTAACATAAAAAATGTGGAAAAAGTGAAGCGCTATGAATACTTTCTGCATGCACTGTATCAATACATATGTTTTTAGTAATATTAATAAATCAATTAAATTATACACATTAATAAATTGCAGTAGAATAAAGAAAGAAGAAACTATAAGACTATAAATAAAGTAACAAACATTTTTAATAAAAAAAAAAAATCAACAATTAAAAAAAATATTTATATGCATATATAAATAAAAACAATGTACTATTCATGTCTAATTATATAACATTAATATTAACTATTAATATTAACTATTAAATTACTGTTAACAAAAAATAATGTTAAAAGACAAAATATTATGTATTATAATATTAATACATACATACAGTTGAAGTCAGAATTATTAGCGCCCCTGTTTATTTTTTTCACCAATTTCTGTTTAATGGAGGGAAGATTGTTTCAGCACATTTCTAAACATAATAGTTTTAAAAACTTATTTCTAATAACAGATTTATTTTATCTTTGACATGATGACAGTAAATAATATTTTACTTGATATTTTTCAGGACACTTCTATACAGCTTAAAGTGATATTTAAAGGCTTAAGTGGGTTAATTAGGTTAGCTAGGCAGATTTGGGTAATTAGGCAAGTTATTGTATAACGATGGTTTGTTCTGTAGATTATCGAAAAAAAATTAGCTTAAAGGGGCTAATAATTTTGTCCTAAAAATGTTTTTTTTTTAATTAATAACTGCTTTTATTCTAGCTGAAATAAAACAAATAAGACTTTCTCCAGAAGAAAAAATATTATCAGACATACTGTGAAAATTTCCTTGCTCTGTTAAAAATCATTTAAAAAAATATTTAAAAAAACTAAATAAAATCAAAAGGGGGCTAATAATTCTGACTTCAACTGTATATATTTAAATCTTACAAGTAAATAAATTTAATATTAAATCAAGCAAAAACATTAAGAATATTACATTTCATAACATGCCAATAATAACAATAGAAAAAAAGAAAATAAGTTACTAAATTACAGTGATTTTTTATCATGATGCCATTTCACACAGACGGTGAAAACACATTAATCTTAAATCATGAATAATTAATTCAGAACAAATAAATACTTAAACCCCTCAAAACAAGTGAATGTGTTAGTGTAAGTGCGAATCTCTGCAGAACTCACCCGCTGCTGCTGCTGTTCTGACTGGCCGAGGGGTTGCTGGAGGCGGCGGGCTGAGCGCTGGGGCCTTTGTGTGGTACGGTCATACCTGCAGAGCAGCGGGACAAGCGGGATGAGCCATCGATGGGGGTCAGAGCAGTGCAGGGGTCTCTCAGAGCTGTGGAGAGACGAGACTGGTCAGAACTGCGCCAGTAGTGCCTGAAGATAGATCGCGGCACGGAGTCCAAAAAGCGGCATGTCAGAATGTCCCGGTGCCGCAGGACTCGCATGCCAAACCTACGGGACTGGGAGGCAGGGGTGCGAGAGCTCCTTCTGTGAGAGCTGTGCAGTCTGGGTAAGGCCAGAGCCATGATGAGGGAGGTTGAAGACCACTGTGCGGCACAGCTTTATAAAGACAAGGAGCTTCTAGAAAACTCACACACACACACACACACACACACACACACATATACATGCACTTCACTCCTCCCATCATGACACTGAGAGAGAGAGAGAGAGTCTGCATCTCACACTATAATAACCATCATCCTCACAGAAAATAACCACAACATTATATTCTTTCATATTTTAAGCTGTTGTAAAATAAAAATAATTTAAATTAAGTAAAATAAAAAATTTTAATTAAATAGTAATATAATATTAAACAAAATAAAATAAAACATAAAATAAAATAAAAATAAAATATAAATGTAATAGTAATATAATATTACACAAAATAAAATAAAACAAACTTAAATTAAATTATAGTTATTAGTAATATAATATGACACAAAGTAAAATAATACATAATTAAATTAAAATATATATTTAATAGTAATATAGTATTACACAAAATGAAATAAAACACAAAATAAAATAAAAATAAATATAAATTAAACAGTAATATAATATTAAACAAAATAAAATAAAACATAAAATAAAATAAAAATAAAATATATATTTAATAGTAATATAATATTACACAAAATAAAATAAAACATAAAATTAAATTAAATTTTGTTATTAGTAATATAATATGACACAAAGTAAAATAATACAGAATTAAAATAAAATATACATTTAATAGTAATATAATAGTACACAAAATAAAATAAAACACAAAATAAAATAAAAATAAATATAAATTTAATAGTAATATAATATTACACAAAATAAAATAAAACATAAAATAAAATTAAATTATAAATTTAATGTAAATATAATATTACAGAAAATAAAATAAAACCTATAATAAAATAAAAAAATAATTTAATAGTAATATAATATTACATAAAATAAAATACAAATATACATTTAATGTTAATCTAATATTACACAAAATAAAACATAACAAAATGAAAATGAAAATATAAATTTAATAGTAATATAATATTACACAAAATAAAATAAAAGATAAAATTTAATTAAATTAAAATATAAATTTAATTGTAATATAATATTAAACAAAAAAATAAAACATCAAATAAATTACAATAATAGATTTAATAGTAACATAATATACAAAACAAAACGTGTGATTCTGTACCACAAAACCAGTATTATGTTGCCTGTGTATACTTTTGGCAAAAGTAAAAAATATTATTATATTATAAATGTATTATTGTTATTATTGTTATTATTATTATTATTATTATCATCATTATTATTGTATTTGGATTATATTTAATATGGTGTATAAAAATATGTTTTGTATTGTTTTTTATAATACAATACAATAGTTCCTACAATTATAACAAATATATTTAGACTTTTAACATGATTTATTTGTTGACAGTAATTAAATAGTTAATGTTATATTATTAGTCATGTATAAACATTGTTTATACATTTAATATGTTAATGGCATTTAATGTTTTTGTACAATAAAATTAGATAAGAGTATATTATTTTTGTACAAATTATCAGTGATAGAAAAATATTTATTAAAATAAAATCAAATAAATGTAATATAATATATGACACATACAATACAATATAATAAAATATATAATATAATATAATATAATATAATATAATATAATATAATATAATATAATATAATAACACAAAATAAAATTAAATAAAATAAGTGACCAGTATTATGTTGCATGTGTATCTTTGTGGCAATAGTAAAAAATGTTATTATATAAAAGTAATTAAAATATATGTATTTTTTCAAAGTGTTTTATCTACAATACCTAGAAATGTAATATTTTTCATTACTAATAAATCATACATTTATTTGTATATAATAAGTACTTGTGCACACATAACAGACATTAGTTTTACAAAATGTAATATTTAGTACAAAAACTGCATATATATATATATAATATATAACATATATATATATATATATATATATATATATATATATATATTATATATATATATATATATATATATATATATATATATATATATATATATATATAACACACAACAATACTAATAATAATAATAATTACACATTATATATAAAATATGTATTAATCTATATATTAAAAAATGGACAAATACTAAAGTAAATATATAAGAAGTAAAGCCTAAAATGCTACACATGCCACATTAAAATAAAATATATAAATAAAAAAATAATAAATAGCATTATTTTTTAAATATATTTGCATAATGCTTGATAATAATAACAATAAACTATTTTATTTAAACAAATATTGATAAATTCTAATGCATTAGCCAAAATTGCAGAAGAATTAAAATCAACCATAGAAATCTTGCAGTTTTATCAAATGTTGCAATACTATGAAACAATAATCATAATAACAAGAAAAAAAACTTATAAAATGTTCAAACATGTCATATTTTTATATATATTTTTTTTACTTTTTATCTATACCCTCTGCTAAAACAAACTTCACTAAACTCTTTTTTTTAATCATAAAAAAATTTCTACGAAAATTTTTTATTATACATATATTTATTTAACTACCTGCTCATGCAATTAGAAATCTACCAAAACCGCTGATAAAATAAATTTTGAAAGTTTTTATTTTGACAGAGTTTTAATTCATTATGTTACATATAGTTCTCAAATGTATGAGATTAATTAATTACCTTCCCTCTTTATAAATCAGTAAATCTTCCAGAAGTGTCTGTCTGCAGTGTTTCCAGATGTTTTCCGCTGGGAAGTGAGGCATTACAGGCTTCATCCGCGCTTCTTAAAGCAATTCCCACCTCAGCATCACTCACAGCGGGACGCGCTTACCAAGACGGCCAGAGATCAGAGCAAATCTACACTACAGAGGGGTCATCCGGTCTGATTTATGACGCAACCTTACAAAACCAGCGCAACACAAACACTGATGGAAACTCGCTTACTTCAAATCAAGCTCTATAGACTCAATTTCACTTTAAGGTACGATTTGTACAACAGCCAATCAGCTTCAAAGGCAAGAACTGGTTACTTCTTAGGGTCTTGGTACAGTTGAAGTCAAAACGGTTAGCTTTGCTGTGAATTTTTTTTTTTTTTTTTTTTTTTAATATTTCACAAATGATGTTAAAAAAAAAGCAAGGAATTTTTCACAGAATTTCTGATAATGTTTTTTCTTCTAGAGAAAGTCTTATTGGCTATATTTCGGCTAGAATAAAAGCAGATTTTATTTTTTAAAACTATTTTAAAGTCAATATTATTAGCCCCTACAAGCAATATTTTTTTGGATTATCTACAGAACAAACCATCATCATACAATGATTTGCCTAATAGTTGCCTTAAAATTGCACTTAAAAAGCTCAATACTAATTTTATATTTTATATAATATTTTAACATTTGAAAAATATGTAATAAAATATTAATAGCCATCATGGCAAAGATAAAAAAAAATCAGTTATACAAATCAGTCATTAAAAACTATGCTTAGAAATATGTTGAAAAAGAAAATAAAATAGCATTTTTCTTTAAATGGAAATTGGGGAAAAATATTCAGGGTGGCTATTGGCTAATAATTCAGGAATGCTAATGAGCTAACTTCAACTGTATATGCTAATAGTACTGACCGACTCACATTCCTGGCCATTGTCACCTGTTCCTCAATGCAGCAGACAGATATCTGCACAAGCAAGCAAAGCCAAGAAAAAACGCACCAATTGACTCTTTGCTAAGCCTTGCCCTACTTAGTTACTGTTGCTACGCCTGTCAAGCTTACTTGTAATCGCGTGTTACATGATTTCTGTCCTGCGTTCCAATCAACTCGCATAAGCAGTAATTCGTTTTTCGTAATTTTAAGCTAAGATGATAAAATACGTACATAAACACATATAAATGTTCAAATGCATGAAAACAAACGAAGATGCTGATGACTATTAAACATGTCATAACACTCGTTTGAGAAGGATTGATGAGCAAATCGTACTAATATGTACAAATGAGATTGTACAAATACAAATTCATACGAATTAGCCACTATATCGAAAAGTTATGAATTAGTATTGATAGTGTTGCTGATACTGGTCTCTCTGCTCCCCTCACTTTCCTGTCTCAACTTTACAGTCCTCTAAATAAATGTCAACAAATAAATAAACAATATTAATAAACTGCATCTTTATGCATTTTTTTTTCCCCCACTGATGAGATTTCTGCATGAGATGTGTTAGGCGTATTGGCTAATGTTGCTACCCGTTTGACCCAGCATTGTAAAATGACAACATTGACACAACAAGATTGAAATCTAATATAATCGAAACACTCGACAGTACTCTAACATCTGTGTGCTCTGGACATACGACTAATAACCTAAAACAAAACATTGGAGGCATTGTTCTTAACTCTAACAGTAATATTACACAAAGCATGAAAGATAATATCCAAAAAGCATAATAAAAGCACTTTGACATTAACTGTGCACAATCCAGAATTGCGTCCAGCCACAGCATGAGCGAGTCTTGATTTGCAGATTTGCAGGGTAATTAATTGGGAAAGCGTGATTAACCTTCTAAGTGCTTCTCTGGCGAAGGCGAAAAACGAGAACAACAGCTAGATGACCTTAATTTGCTGTCAGGGGAGTGAGATCAGCATCTGCCGAGCCAGTGTCCATTAAACACAGCACTCACACAGAGACAACAGCACAAACAAGAGGCGACTAAACCCAGCAGATTAGGAGGAGGAATAACAAGAAAAATGTTGTTTTTTAGATTAGGCACTTACTAATCAGCCACTTCTAGCAGAAAATAACAGGGGATATTAAACAACTACAATCACTTTTGTTTTTGCTGGAACAAAGATGAAGCTAAATAAAATGCAACTCTTGGATAATTAAAAAAAAACTAAGTAAAATTGACATAAAACAAGTTTTATATTATTAAAGTGGTCAAATTAACGGATATGAAAGCAGAGCTTATCAGGAATGTTGAAAAAACATGCATATAAAAAATATAACAACAACACATTTTATGAATTTTAAATGCTCTAAGTGTATAAATAACACAGATAAATAAACTTTAAGAATACTTGCATATAAAAAAATGCTTAAAAACTATTTTGCGTTGCATTTTTAATGGTATGTGAATGACAAAATGTTGTCAAAATGATGCATCGTTCACATTAGTTTTAAAAAGGCAAATATTTTTTATTATGTGAACCAGGCCAGTAGGTGGCGACATCAATTTTTAAAGAAACATGACGGGGTCCTCCAGTGTGCCACTGTTCCATATTCATATAATGCGTTAACAAATAAAGTGGAAGAACTATGACGTCAATTTGTATGCAAAAACCCGAAAGCGAGGTAGCATTTTAGCAGTTCCGGATCCCTCGTCCAAAAGTCAATGTTTTTTTTTTTAATGGGGTTTCAGTAAAATCGCTTAAATAAGGTTCGTGGCTAACACAAACTCAAGATGCTTTCACGTTTTACCCTACAACATAAAACACATCAGTAAAACACATTCTTGATTTTTTAAATTGGTTACGCTTCTTTAAAAAGACGGTTGCTATCAAGTTGCTAAATGGGACTACAGGCGGTGTCGGGGACATTATACGTCATCGAGCTGAACTGGTCTGGAGCGCAGCTTGCTTGTGTTTGGCATTTGTGTTTGTCTGTTATTTAAGTGTTTTCATGAACAGTATTTTATAGTTTGTAGTATTTTTCTAATAGGGAATTCATAGTGTATAGATAATGCCTTCTCTTGTAAAGGCTGTCGAGATAGACTAATTTGTTGATCATTTATTTTAATTAAATGATACTATGAAGATACTGCTTACCAGTGCAGCCGCTCTTATCTGCTCTCAGTATTGCAAATGTGTAAATAAATGTACATGTACATATACATGTACAAATACATGCATATTAACTGTCATTTTAACGTCATCAAGTGATTTTTCATCGTTTTTTTCTTCATCTGAACACATTTAACTTTATGACAGCTGTCATAACTGCAATATTTACACTCCTCCTTAAAATGTATAGCATACGTGACTGTATAGGCTGCTTTTCGCTGTACTTTGTGACAAAAAAGAATATTGAATTGCTCTGTGTCCATGATGGAACTTGCAGGCATTTGATAGACTTTCTCACGCCTCATTTCTCTCTGTTAAGGTAAGCAGGCTGTGTGCACGCGAGCGATACACTTATTTAAACATGTCTTATGATAATACCATGTAGGTACATATACATTGTTTTAAAGCTTTTACAACAACCGTAAAGCAAAACAGATGCATTTTCCACATAAAAACGATCCACAATGCACGTAGGTCTATGTGTATTTGCGTATTTATTTGTTTATAATATATAGGGTGGATTATAATAAAATAAACCGAGAGAGTAAATCTGTCATGGAGCATATTTTCTATTAATTAAGCTTGAGAAGTTGTCTGTAGCAGGGTGGTGCTGACGTCACAGGCAAGCGCCCCGAGGGCACTGTAGTCTGTTTATAGCCTAATGTTAGCTTTTCAATTTTTGCGTTACCAGTTAAGATCCAAAAGTGCTCAAAGTTGTATTTTCGTGTGAGGATTATCCGGCTGGACAAAACGTGTACGTGTAATGAACAGTGTTTAAACACAGAGCTTATTCTTTGAATCTTTGAAAAGCCTATAGGAAAATCCTATGGGGATTTTGTCAAGGGAACCAGTTTTATGCTAGCAGTCGATTGGCCTACAAGGTGACGTCATAGTTCCCCCACTCTATTAGCCCCTTTCACAGAGTGATACTGGTAAATATACAGAAAATTTATGGAACGACTTTACCGGTAAATTTAAAAAAGCACTGTTCACACCGACAAGGACGTTACAGAATTTTTCAGAAAAAGACCATTCACACATCCATTCCAAAATACCGGCAAATTCTGACATCACTAACCAGAAACGACCTCTAAACGGCTGCGCTTGTATTTGTAAACATTTGACTACATTACAAACTCTGTGGTTGAATCAGTATTGTGAACAACTTTAATGAAATTATAGAGGAACACTGGCGCTTAAGGGCTGCTTCACAAGCACACGCGACGCATCATGCAACTGAAGGAAGCAGAGCTCGAAGGTAAACAAACAATGGCTTACCATGAGCATCTTATCGATTATTATTTCCAGAGTTGGCATTAAGAAGGAACACATAAACATTATCTTACTAACATCTAGTTGCTGAATATGTCTGAAAAAATATTCAAAGGTTTTTATTTTCATAAACCGCACGGATGTGAATGCGTCTGACTGTTCTCATTGGCTAAAGTAGACATCTCACGTCAGCACGTTCTAGACGTGCATGCGCTATTTCCGGCAATCTTTCTTCTGCGTTCACACAGCGCAGCATTCCGGCAAATTACTAGTACTAGTACAATTTCTCTTTCCGGAAAATAGCCGGAATGAATTTACCGGTATTTTCAAAAAGGGCCTGTTCACACATACAGACCTTTCTGGAAAATTGCCGGTAATTTTCCGGAAAGGTCTGTATGTGTGAAAGGGGCTAATATTTTCACAAAATTATATTTTTGGAGATGGACATGTTTGTTAAACACTTCTTGGTAAATTTTCATTATTGCTGTTTGGGCATGCTTATTGATAACATTAAATAAGTGTAACTATTAAAAATAAAAACAGAGCTAAATCTTAAACAAATAATTTAATAAAAAAAAACAACAAAACAGAATTTCTAAAACAAGTAAAACTTCTTTCTTAGGAACCCAGAGATAAATGTCATACATTATGTGTTTTTATGGTTACTCAGTACTACTTGAGGTTGGGTTAATTACTTAACAAAAAAACCCAGAGAAACAAAGTCCACCCCCCCTTTTCAAAATAAAAGAATATTTCACTGCTTTCTTTACTTATAAAGTGCCTTTCAGATGCATTGGTGATATTTAATCCATCAAAATATTAATATATGTCCTAGACCATTTTGATTTGAGAATTTTTTTGTGACAAAAACTACAATGCTGAAAAAAATTGTTTAAAATCAAAACAGTATCCTTTACTAAATTATTAGCCGTGTAAAGACAAAAGTAAGGAATAGTTAATGGATTGCAGTACATTAAAGGCTTTTAAATGAATGACGCAGAGACAAAGAACTGCTTGAAGTAAACTCATGATGCGAAGCAGATATCCTAGTCACTTCTGAATCAATCACAGACAGACAGAGAGGATACGCATGAGCGAAATCATGCGTGGATGTAAATGACATGGGCATTAGTGTTGGGCAAGATATAAAATTTTCAGATCGCCATATCGTCCCCCTGTGAGATCGCCGATACACGATACTATCGCATGAAGGCACATCAGTTTTATTTTTATATTTAACCATATCTAAACATATTTTTATAACATTTCGGCTGATTTTTAAACTTATTTAATAACCTACAGCGTTTGCATTACATTTAATCTTGGACAATAATTCAAACCAATGCAAATCACCGTGCTCTTACAGCTAATTCAGCGCTAGGACCGAAATTACATCAAACAAGACTCGATGCTACAGTGTGGCGCGGGACAGGATTGGATGGTGACTTCAGATTCATACCATTATACTTGGCCCGCGGGTCTGCTCCAAAATACATATAATATACATGAATGAAAGCAAATGAAATGATATTTATGCACGGAAGAAACTGCATTAAGGTCCTTTTTAGACAGGAGGCGGATGGAGGATTTGCCGCCTACACGTGAACATGCGGTGAAGTTTTCCATGTTTTTGTTCAGTTGATCGTGGCGCAGCTCCAGGTCTAATCATCAAAAAAGTAATCATCAACAGTGTCACATTTGTATTTGCTAAGATCTAACACTATGTTGCGCTTGACATATGTGTTTATTGTTTTCTGATAAGAGTTTCATTTTTGAGATGGCTGCGGCGAGTCAGCAATAGCCAAATGCTCTAATATTAAATAGCCTATTTGACCTAAAACATTTCACTGAGCGCAGTAAAAGTTTCTTTGATAAGTTATTAATAATCTGTTCAATAATTCTTTAATGCCAAAACTAATTGTAAAACACAGATTGTAATTAATATAAGGTAGTTTAAGTAAATAAATAATTTTTTTTTTGATAGCCTATATAAATAAATGTTGGCCTAACATATTTTCAAATAAAACAAGGTTATTTTATGAAAAGTGTGCATGTCCGTGTTTATCATTATCGAATTAAACACAAATAAGACAAGTAGTATATTGTATATTTTGTGAATTTGAAGGAGCAGCCAATGCATGCACTGAAAAAATAGGCTATAGGCCACCTGAAAACTTAAATAGGCTATTAATAACAGATATAAAAGATGAATAACTTTTTTTGTGAAAGAAAGAGAATCTTGTGGGATTGCGGGAACTAAAATTTTCTTTTTCAGTTGTTTCATTTTTACAAATCATTATATTTAACTTGTTTGTTAATTTAATACAGTTTTGTTATTTAGCCTATTATTTTTAAGCAACAAAGATGCAAACTAATTTGTTATGAGATGTGGCTGTGCCCTCACGTGCAACTCGCGCTTCAACTGCTGCTGCTGACAGAAAGAGAGAGCGCGAGAGACCAATCGAAATAATTTATTTTTGTCTGAAAGTGTTGGTCAGGTGATGTGAACAGCTGAATCTGTCAAATTATTTGTAGTTCATTTACTCTAAATGATGATGATTAGAAATAATAATACTGTTCATTATATTCAATAATGCTATTAAAACATGTAATAGATCTAATGTGAAACGAGCTAAATGCTGTCTTTAAAATCGTCATAAGTTTTAGCTCTAGCCTATACCTTTGCCTATCGTCGATACACGATATTGTCGTCTATCGGCACAACCCTAATAAGTAAACGTGTCAAAATCCTCCAAATCCTCGATTCGATTACATTTTAGTTTCTAAAGGCACGATTCGATTCTATTTTCGATTATGAATAATTAATTAATTAATGACCAATTAATTATTTGTAGCCTACCGTTTAAATTACATGACCTGCATGATCTTTGTTTTACCCATAAACAAATCATACGCATAGACGCACAACCAACAGGAACCAGCCAACAGTATCTGAGGTGTGCGCTAAAATGACTAAGTACAAGTGAGTGAAAGATTGAAGCAGTCCTCTGACTGCCTGGACCTGCTCTCTCGAGCGTATGGCTGTGAGTGCGTCTGTGTCTGTGTGGTCACGTGATGTGCATTTACAGAGGTAGAGAGGAAGGAGGGCTGCTCAGAAATGCTAAACGCCACTGTGGATGTCAAATCGTTGTCATTCTAAAATGCCATTTAAAAACAAAGACAGTGTAAACAGGGTCTGAGTGTGTACTTTTCGCGAGCGGATTTGCAACGGGGGCGGGCGGAGGATCGCGATGCCGGAATTGTCTATCGGACGAACCGAACGTAATACGTACATAGCAGAGCTTGCAAAACTGTGGGGTTTTTTTTGTCGACAACACGAACGTTGTCAACATAACTCACTGGCAATCCAAAATGCTTACACACCGGCGACTTAATTGAAAGAGGAAAGTGGTTTAAGTTCTGTCGACGGGTCTCCTGCTTCTGCAGTTTAACAAGCACTTCAACAAGCCTGTTTTTTTCCCGCTTGGCAAGCCAAGCTGACTTGACATGGGGGCGTGGCAGCATCGACGATTCTATTTTTTAAAAATAGAAAAAATTTTTAAAAAATCGAAATCGTGACACCCCTACTAATAAGCATATCTAATAGCTCATAGTAACATGTTAGCTACCTCTTTGGAAATAGTTTTGAGCATATTTTCAAGAGATTACAGAGATAAATGAAGGCTCTTGGGTTGCTATGATTCCTACTAGGCCCACACAGAATCTATGCACACATAGATCTGCAGATGTTTGAGCCCATCGTTTAACCTATTCATTTACTTATATAAATCTGTGTAAATATATGTATTAATTCAGCTTTTATATTAATTTCAGTAATGTTACTGAATAAGATACAAATGTTTAGATAAATTATGTACAATAGAATCTGTAAAATAATATTTTCTGTCTTTCAGTGGACGCATTATATGAAAGAATTATTGTAGCTTTGTTTTGGTTCTAATGAAATCATTTTATTTTGATGTTATTAATATTATTTTTTATGTGTTAGGTTTTCAGCTGCTACACTCAACATCATTTCACAGATTTTTGGCAAAATTCTGTGCAGAAATAGCAAAAAAAGTCCACAGATTCTGTCTGGCCCTGGTTACTACTAATGTTTGAGCAAGGCGCATTTATTTCGAACTGTGATCAACACTGATTAGAACTACCTGTGCATTAAGCGATTTTACAGCACACCTTCCAGCCAATCAGGATCAAGAATTTCAACTGACCACAGAATAATTCAACAATGACTCACAAACAACTGGCACCTTGTAATATCTCTCTAATATCAGCAATAAAAAGAGTAGTCTGTCTGTAGCTGCACAACTTTCATGATCAAGACATATTTTTATATTAAATAACTGACCATCAAAAACAACAAACAAGATAATTAGAGCTAAACATGCTTACCTTGACTATTCAACTGAGCTGCGCCGTTTGACGTCTTCTGCGCTGAATCTTTCGCCTGTGTAGAATAAAAAACACCCCACACATTTCACTCACACAGAGTAACCGATTTGGTTTATGATTTACAACAGAGGCCCGACAACACACCCGGACACTCCTCAATCAGACCAAACACAGTGTGTTAAAGGGACAGTTCACCCAAACTCAAATGTACACATTATTTACTCTCCCCCAAGTGATTCCAAAAATATAAGAGTTTCTTGTCTTGTTGAACACTAAAGAAGACATTTTGAAGAATGCTGAAAACCTGCAACCATTGATTTACACAATAGGAAAACAAATGGAAGTCAATGATTTCCAGCTTTCTTAAAAACCCTTTCGTCAGCATTCAACAGAAGAAATTCATAATGCTATGAAACAAGTAAAGGGTGAGTAAATGAATTTTAATTTTGGGGTGAACTACCCCTTAAAAGCAAATCAGACAAACTTAAAGTGAAGTTTCTGCTGGATCTCACCTTGCTCTTGCACTCGGGCAGCAGGTTCTTGCAGCTCTTGTGGACGTTCACAGCGCAGTCTGAAGGTCCAAACAGGAGACAGGTTAGTTTTCCTTATCACAAGCCATTTATCAGCATGCAGAGCGGCTCGTAAACTCAATTTACATGTGAAGGGAGGACTGGAAAAACTGGGGCGGATGTTGCAACCCTGCGAGACACCACTACGCTTTCACAACACTGCTTTAGTTTTAGAGAATATGCAAGAAATCAGAGTCAAAATCTGCGAATGAACGAGTCTAATCGGATGTAGACAAGCGCTTTTCCCCATCATGCTGGTTTTTGCTACTAAAAGAGCTGATAGACTAAACGTGTGCCCAGGTTTATCTGGGGTAAACAGCTCTTTATCCATTCAGAAAGATCTCTGCCGTGTGCCTGCGGGCCGTTTCCCACTTTTCACCTCACAAACTGACCGATTCCATCCATTTAGACTCAAACCTAAATATAAACCACAGCAAGCCGAGGCTGTGATCGATGAACCGATCAGTGGAGATCCAGAGCACAGCTGAAAACACCGAGCACTGGTGAACTTCATCCCACAGAAACAACACGACTCGCAAAATAAACCTGGCTGCTGGGCCTTTTTTTTTAAAAGAAACTCAAAGAGGTTTGAAACCAGTGAAGGGGGAGTAAATGGTGACATAACTTTTGTGTTAAGCTAAACTAACTCATTAAACTTATTTGTGTACATGTTAATTAACAATATTGACATTATTTTTGGTAAATGAATATACACAATGAGTGTAAAAAGTCAAAACATCTGTTTAAATAATCAGTTAACAGGGAAAAAAAACAAGAACAACAACAACATTAAAAAGTAATGGTTAAATAAAAATAATTGTATATAATAAATATATAAATTAGGGATGCTCCATTTGATCGGAGATCAGTACCGGCCGATAATCACATGTAATGACTCGATTGGTAATTGCCAATCTGGCCGATCTTATGAACCGATCGCAAGTGTTTGTTTATGAGTTTATGAGGAAGATGCACGTGCACACATGGGTTATACAGATAGCAGCACTACTACATGCGAGGTGGTAAATGGTGCTCATCGATTGCTTACGCCCCCACAAACGCATCAAAGCCGCTAACATATATACAGATGTGGTGCGACCTCGGTTTCTACAGTTTATTAGTGTTATTGCAGGGGGTTTATTGCATTTCTAATAACAAATTTATTTTATCTTTGCCATGATGACAGTAAATAATATTTGACTAGATATTTTTCAAGACACTTCTATACAGCTTACAGTGACATTCTTTTCTTTCCATCAATTGTTAGCGAGGTAAGAGGGGTTATTCATAAATAAGAATTGTTTTGTTATATTTCTTTCTTTTGTTTGGCTTCACTATCATCCCCTTACTCCAGTTGAACTTACTTTGTTTAAATTTGCTACTTTATTATATTATTTTTGTTAGTGTAAATATTTATCTTTTTAGTATATATTTAGGCATTTTTCTGGTTTCACTTTTGTACATTAAATCACTTTTATTGGAAGTTCTGTTGTCAGTCTTTTGCTTACACCCTCACATCAGATAGGGGTGCGCTTTGTCTACGACACAAATTCCATTCCTGTACTTCACTGGAAAACCAAAATGTTCCCACACAGGCAACTTAAATGTGTCTGGGGGATCTGCAATCTCAATATATGTGAAGCAGCCATCCTGCGTATACAGTAGAAACCGAGTGATCGCTCACTGAAGTCACATGACATGCACTTAGAAAATACTAACTTTAGAATATACTATTTAGAACAAAAGCTTATCATTACTAATACAATTCAAATCAAATGTGATAAAATAAAGATGTTTAAATTGGTTCAATTAGTTGAGAGAGTATCGCAATATGTATCGTGGTTGGTGTATCATTATATATATATATATATATATATATATATATATATATATATATATATATATATATATATATATATATATATATATATATATACACATTATTTATATGAGCAATATCACACGAGTAGCAGTGCGATATGGCTGTATATCGGCACTGGCTGGAGGAGTGTGTTAAATAATATTTTGTTAACATTTCCTAATATATAATATCTAAAAATACTAAATAAATTTTATTTTAACATGTAATTTATAATCAAATAACTCATTTATTTATTAATGTACTGTGAAACATACAACATATCAAACAAAGTTAGTAGATAAAATTGCAATCTGCTCAAATAAGCCCTTAATATTTATATCCAGAAGAGCAGGAGTGGAAGTAACTAATCCATCCTCTTTAATTCTCTACACAGAAAAGCAATGAAAATAAAACCCTTCGTGATCAACACTCAGGAAAACACATTCAGCTCAGCTTTGAGATCAAACCACAGACTCTGAAGCGTCAAACCAGCTGGAAAACACAACAGGAACTGGATTTGAACCCCGCGATTAGCCTGACGAGGATCAATTGATGATAATCCTGTTATCACATCACATGATCCGCTCGCTGGAATGTGAACGTGGGGAGAGTCTGAAGGAAAATGACGAGTGATTATTTATACACTCGGAGGAGGGAGTAAAACTACAACGCAACATCAGAAGGCAGTTTTAGAGGAGAACCCGAACACACACACAATTGATCAACTGACAAACATAATTAGCGAAATGCGACTGACTATCCAGCAGGCCAGCATCACAGAGACACCTGCTGAACAACACACATCACCGATGCTTCTGTTCTGATGCAACACAAACACTAACCGAACCTACACTGTAAAAGTCATTTTGTGGCCTTGTAGATTTCAATAAATTGAAACTTAAATTAATAAAATAAATTTCCTGATTAAGGCTTTTTTGCTTTGAAATTACTTGAAGATGCCTGAAATAAAATTTAGTTAGTTTTAATATAAGAATTTAGCTGTTATTTTGAAGAATTTCAAAAAGAGAAAACATTGATTAAATCCAAAGTGATTAAAATGAGCATTTTCATATTAGCACTAAACGATTTCATAATCAGGGGCAAATGCCTGCATGTTTAGCCGAGGACAGGCAGCCCTCAACAAATACACAAGCTATGAGCAACTCGTAAACAACACCTAAAGCCTTCACCAGACAATGCAGAATGCCCGCATTTTGAACTTGTCATGGTCTCATCCAAACAGACTTATTGGTAAGTGTTGAAATGTCCAAGTCTGTTAATAAAATGATTGCTATATTCTGTGTATTGCATGTGATTCATCAAGTAATTTTAGTAGTAGGTTCTTATGCCACGTTATTCATTAACAGACTGTTTTAGCACATTTGTTTTATTAATGATGAAGTGATATATTTTTTTGTTATAATCTTGAAGTGATATTTATTGCTGCTCAGTAACCAAATAATACTGTACAACACAAAATAATAATAATGAGCAAACAATAGTCCATTTCTCCTTGAACTTAAAAATACGTGAAAAAAGTTTCTGACATTTAAACGAGTAATAATTTTAAACTGAAACTAAATTTAAAAAAAAATGAACAAATAAATAATAAATGAATAAATAAACAAATAATGAATGACCAACCAAACAAATAAATAAATAATAAATAAATAAATAAATAATAAATGAATACATAAACAAATATTAAACAAACTAACTAACAAAATTTGTCTAATGTAAATCTATTACAAGTATTTTCTCATATATATGTAAGTATTTGAGAACAAATGTAGTCAAAGACTGCTGAATGTCTGTCTGAAAGGCACTTTAGATCAACCATATTACAAAAATGTTTGCTATTATTATTTTGTATTTTTTTCCTTTTTGGATGAGAGTAGAAATGTGTATAAAAAGCGCAAGTGTTTTGCAGGGTACACATGTCGCTTCTAACGGAGGCGCACTGCTTGTGCTTGCATTTTGGGAGCGACGTGTGCGCGCTGCAACACATTCGCGCTTTTGATACGCATTTCTACTCGCATTTATATACACATCTACTCGAATGTGCTCGTGCAAAAAATGCAAAATGTGAACGGCCCTTAGTTAATAGTAACAGCCATAGTTTACCCTTGTGTGTGTGTGTGTGTGTGTGTTAATCTCGGTGTAC
Organism: Danio rerio; assembly: GCF_052040795.2. NCBI lineage: Eukaryota > Metazoa > Chordata > Actinopteri > Cypriniformes > Danionidae > Danio > Danio rerio. Next base: position 11,449,335 of record NC_141042.1, read on the forward strand.
AAGCTCTGAACCTTAAACTAGCGCACAATTGGCATAACTTTGTTTAGTTGCAGCAGTTTTGTTCTATGCCGCGGTGTTAAGAAGGCTTTACAATTAATTGACCTTGACAAATTAAATCACGGTTAATAGAGAAATCGGCTATTTGTTGCATTCCTAATTATAACAATGTTTTTTAAATATATATTTTAGAAATTCTAATACAAATAGGATCTCAATAGATAATTTTGTCATTGTGCCAATAAGCTGAATAACATATATTTCAGAAAACATACAAATTAGGAAACAGCATTTACAAATAAATATAATTTTATATCAATTTAAATAATAATAGTAGCCAATCAACAACAGCCCGAAAATCCTAGTAACCACATAAACCACTAAGACAACATAGCAACTATTCAGAACACCCTAGCAACCACACACAAAAAAAAAACAGTTAGAACACCCTAGTAACCACTCAACAACCACCCAGAAGATCCTAAAAACTAGATAACAGTCCACGCTGGAAAACAACATATGATTATCTAGAACATTGATTCTTAACCGGTGGGACTCAGCGATCCTGGAGGTGGGCCACGAGATATTATACTATAATTTTTGGATTTCATTAATAATATGCTATATTAAAATGATCGAAGTAATGCACTTTCTCCTGTGCTCTGATTGATTACTTCAAACTCAGTGCAAAAACAGCCTCATGATCGCAGCTGCAACTAGTACAAGCAAAGTCTGTTCATTCACAAACTATGCGTGAAGTGAAAGTCTCTCTTTGTGTATTTTGTGTGAACTGTGAACTATTTAATATAGCTGCATAGTTGTCCAAATGAATGTCCTGTGAGTGTTTTGTAACAGACGCGCGCCCATACAGGAGGATCTAACGAGCCTCAATGGTGTTTCTGCCATAGAATGTAAAATAAAACTGCATATGAGCATCAGGCGCGCTCTGGTGGAGCTGTTGGCTCCTCCTGTCTCCAAACAATATCCAGTTGCAAACTCAACCGCAATCAGATCAACGTGTTTCAACAAGTTTAAAGTGTTTTGCTGTATTTTACATCTGCCTGCATATTTTTGAAGAGTAGATATTTAATAGTAGATATTCAGCTAGTATTCAGTATTCAATATTCACAAGCTGGTCTTTTGCAGTCTCCCTGTTGACCTGTGATTCTCTTTAAATTTAAAACTATATTTAAAACGTATAATGACGGTTTTAATGATGGTTTTCGGAAAGGAACCCCAAAACAACCCAGCAACCAACCGGAGCATCCCATCAACCTCACAACAACCTGCTAAAACACTCCAGTACCCAATTAACAACCAGAAGGGCCCATAATGGTACCTCAAAAGTACTTTCTGGGTACGTTTGGGCACTAATATGCACCTTTGAGGTGTCACTGTGGACTCTATGGGTACAAATATGTATCTTTTGAAAAGGTACCGCCCCAGTGACAGCTCCTGTACCTTTATTTCTGAGAGTGTAGTAAACACATAACAACCAAATAGAACATCCTGGTAACCAGATAACAGCCAGCCAGGACACCCTAGAAACCATATAACAACCAAACATGACACCCTTGCAACCACTCAACAACTGGTGAGAGGTAACAAAGACAACAACCAACCAAGACACCCTAGTAACCACTCATCAACCAGGCGAAACACCATAGAAACCATATAACAATTAAACGGCACACACTAGTAAGAAATCATCAGCCAACTAGAACACCAAAGAGACCAGAAAACAACCAGAGGCCCTAGTAACCACTCACCAACTAGCCAGAACACCAGCAACACATAATAACCATCCGAAGCCAGAACACCAAAGAAACTAGAACGGGCACTAGTAACCACTCAGCAACCAGTCAGAACATCAGAAACGACATTGCAGCCATCTAAAATAACCTAGCAACCATATAGCAACTATCTGGAACACTGTAGCAATCACATAACAACCAGCTAAAACACACAAGTAAACAGACAAAACAACCAGTTCAAACACTATAGAAACCATATAACAACCAAACAAGACATCCTTGCAACCACTCAACAACCAGCGAGAGGTAGCAAAGACAACAACCAACTAGGACAGCCTAGTAACCACTCATCAACCAGCCGGAACACCATAGAAACAAGATAACAAACAAACAGAACACAATAGCAACCATTAATTAACCAGCCAGAACACCATAACAATGAAAACAAATAACCAGGACACCCTAGTAACCACTAACCAACAGGCCAGGACACCCCAGCAACAACACAACATCCTAGGACGCCCTAGAAACACTTTATGGGGGCAACTTCACATCCTAGTAAACATATAACAACCAAGTAGAACACCCTGGTAACCAGATAACAGCCAGCACACCATAGAAACCATATAACAACCAAACAAGACACCCTTGCAACCACTCAACAACCAGCAAGAGGTAGCAAAGACAACAACCAACCAGGGGCCTGTTTCAGTAAGGAGGTTCAAACAACTCGGAGTTTAAACTTGAACTCTGAGTTGATTTACCGAGAGATTAAAAACTCTGAGTTTTCGGTTTCAGAACAGCTGATCTGAGCTGGGTCAATCAACTTTGAGTAGACCAACTCAGAGTTAAGCGCGCGCACCGTGACTATAAAAAGGCATTATCAATGGAGCGCAGACATTACGAGTTACTATGGCAACATCTTAAAAAAAGAGAGCATTTCTGCATTTCTTTCTCCAGCTGAACTTGATGTGCTCATGCAAAGTTATAGCAAATATGAGTGTATATATTTAAAATGAAGCAACCATCAGTGAAGAAGAGACAGCGTGGGAAAACAGCTGCCCAAGTTAATGCGTAATTTTTAATTTTAAGTATTTAAACATTTTAAGTATAATAAAATAAGTAAAGTAATGTGTGACGTTTATAGTTTTTTTCTAAACTTTTATACACTTTTATCAGTTTTAATAGATTTAACAGTGCACTTGTTATGTGTCTGCCTTTTTATTGATCAAGTGATAGAGGTTGATATAACATTAAGAAGGTAAGCAGTAATAAAATAATTTAGACAGAATAATAATCCCATTAATCTAGTAACAGTGCATGTCGAAGGTTAAGCTAATTATTTATGAAAAAAAGGACAAGCCTCGTACGTGACTTTGTTCTGTGCGTGACAAAAATGTAGGCAATAGCTATGTTTCCATCAAAATATAGGCTATTACATAAATTTGTGCAAAACTGGAATAACGCCTAAAAATAAAGCAGCGTTTTTATCCAAAGAGTCGAAGAGAACACAATCGTCACTTCCTGATTAACTTGCGCCAAATATCAACAGTAAAAACAGAATTACTGCGGTAGAAGAAGCTGCATCAATGATTTTTTATTTAATTAATGTACTTGCGTCTCAGAAGACAATTGACACACAATGAACACGTGGGGGCGTTTGAAGCCAGACGCGGAGATCTTGACACGCTCCAGACGCTAGGAGGTAATTAATAATATACACTAATACTGAAACAGTAAAGGCATTTTAGAATGACTAAAACAGCATTAAAGATGTTCTGCAGTGTGCTCAGTCTGCTGGTTTGTCCTTTCACACACATTTTCATCATCATATCTAACAAACCATTTTTTAATGTACATACTGTAATTTGTTAAGTGCACTTCGTAGTTTATGTGCATCTTATCAAATAAAAGTTTAACCTACTCAGTTATGCACATGTTATATTATACGTATTTTCAAAAGTTATGTGAATCATGACGTTTCCATCAATCTTTTTTATGCACATCTCCAAAATGAGCTCTAAAATAGGTGTGTGGAAATGTAAGACTAATGCGAGAAATACTGCTTCATCTTTAAAAAGGGGAGGAGACAGACAGAAACTCAGAGTTTAGAGAATAAAACCTGCTTCGGACCAGGTTAGATTCACAGAGTAAGTTACCAAGGTAACTGACTCTGAGTTAAAGTTACCTCTCTTTCAGAAACAGGCTTGACTTACCCTGCTTTCTCGAGTTTAACAAACCTGCCATTTTGAAACGGAAAACCCAGAGTTTCTCTCATTTCAGGGTTAAACTACTCTGAGTTTTCACTTAACCTGCTTTCTGAAACAGGCCCCAGGACACTCTAGTAACCACTTATCAACCAGCCGGAACACCATAGAAACAAGATAACAAACAAACAGAACACACTAGTAACCAATCACCAACAAATCTGAACATCAAGGAAACCAGATAACAACCAAAAGGGCCCTAGTAACCGCTCACCAACTAGCCAGAACACCAGCAACCACATAACAATCCAGAGCCAGAACACCAAAGAAACCAGATAACAACCAAGCGGGCACTAGTAACCACTCAGCAACCAGTCAGAACACTAGCAACTACATTGCAGCCATTTAAAACAACCTAGCAACACTTTAGCAACTACCCAGAACCCCCTAGCAACCACATAACCACCATAGCAACCAGATGACAACAAAACATGACAACCGAGCAAACCGCTAAACAACAACACAACAAAGATAACAAATGACACCCTAGTTACCACTTACCAACAAGCCAGAACACCCTAGCAACCACACAGTAACCCCGTAGGGCGCCCTAGAAATGCTTTCTGAGAACAACTCGACGTCATGATTGTTTATTGCGTCTTCTTTCCTCATGTTTACTCTACTTTCTGAACACAATTATCTCATTGGCTCGCAGTTCTACAAATGACCGGCTGTTCTACACTCAGCAGTAGGAGTTTGCCTGAAGTCCTCCGCAACAGTGACCCGATTGAGTAGCCAATGAAAATAAACACAACGGACATCTGACCTCTAATTTACAGAGCCTCAGCAAAACCCTCACACAGTTCTCAGAGAAAGAGTGCAGAAAGCGGACACTGACCCGCGTGTGCGGCAGAAACGTTTGTGGAGAGTTTGAGCGTGTTTTAGCCGCTCTGTGTTTATTAGCTCTGTTAGCAAACACCTGTTGCACTTAACGAACTCACCGTTTATGATGCCGTTACGCAGGTTACGAGCGCATCACCGTAAGTATCAGTCCGGTTACAGTGGCAGACGCTTAAAAACACGATACTCAACATTTGGCAACCCTTATATAAACAAAAAGACAGCGCTAATAGCGAATGCTGGATGTGGATTGACTGACTGGACTGTCCGAACTGCGCCGCGCAGCATTGTGGGACATCAGGCACATTCCACAGGCGACTCCACAGTTAAAGAGACAGGCGCGAGTTTCACTGGATAGAGGATCAGAGAGAGAACTGCTCTCATGGTGTATTTGTGTGACTGGATGAAATATTTAACGGATTTTGTATATTTTGATTAAATATATTAATATATATTTGTTTATATATTTTTTTAAATATAATTTAGAATTTTTTTTGCCTTTAGTCCCTTTATTAATCTGAGGTCACCACAGCGGAATGAACCGCCAACTTATCCAGCATATGTTTTACGCAGCGGATGCCCTTCCAGCCTCAACCCATCTCTGGGAAATATTTTTAATTAATGAATTTATAAATTATTTAAATGTAATTATTTTAAAACTCCAAACAGGCGAGGCAGTGGCGCAGTAGGCAGTGCTGTCGCCTCACAGCAAGAAGGTCGCTGGTTCAAACCTTGGCTCAATTGGCGTTTCTGTGTGGAGTTTGCATGTTCTCCCTGCCTTCGCGTGGGTTTCCTCCGGGTGCTCCGGTTTCCCCCCACAGTCCAAAGACATGCGGTACAGGTGAATTGGGTAGGCTAAATTGTCCGTAGTGTATGAGTGTGTGTGTGAATGTGTGTGTGGATGTTTCCCAGAGATGGGTTGCCGCTGGAAGGGCATCCGCTGCGTAAAAACTTGCTGGATAAGTTGGATAAGCCGACAAGAAAATGAATGAATGAATAAAACTCCAAACAGTCTATGAAAATATAAAATGTAATGTTAAATACATGCATATATATTATATATAATAGATTAAGCAATGTTTGTTAATTCATAATTAAAAATGTTAATATTATTTTAATAAATCAATATTAAATTAATAATAAATTATTACAACTTAACTAATTAATATAAAAAAATTACACACAGATACAATTATCAAATTATACTATAACGTTTTTATTTATATTTTTTTATTATCTATTTACAATAAAAATGAGAGCCAACTGTTTGCTGTTTTAAATTTGGGATTGTTAATAAAAAATAAAACGAAAACTGTCCATCTTTTTCTAATTCCATTCATCCACCTAATGCAGATCACATTTAAATAAATGTAGTTCAAATAAATAAAAATCAATAAATAAATAAAGTATTGTATTGTTTTTGGCATTTATTTTGCAAATAAAAAAACATGCATATATTTGATATAACAATAATAATAATAATGTTATTATTATTATTGTTACTATTATTATTATTATTGTTTATTATTAAAAAATAGTATTCTTGTTTTTGTTATTATTGTTGTTACTATTATTATTATTATTGTTTTTATTATTATTATTAAAAATAATATTCTTGTTTTTATTATTATTGTTGTTACTATTATTATTATTATTATTATTATTTTTGTTATTCTTATTATTATTAAAAATAATATTATTGTTTTTATTATTATTGTTGTTACTATTATTATTATTATTATTGTTATTATTATTATTAAAAATAATATTATTGTTTTTATTATTATTGTTGTTGTTGTTATTAATATTAATATTATTATCAAATCTTGTTGCTTTTCATCTCACACACTTCCAAATGAAGCTTTCCGTAATTTTACCTCGCTGATTCCTCTAACTAAAAATATATGTAAGCAAATAACTGTCGAGTGCAGTATTTCTCACAGTAGTTCACGTCATGTATCCTGTAATAAACCTGTATTGCCGAATGTCTGTTTCACACCAACTTAAACACTGTCACAGAGATTTCCTCCTCTGAAACCTCAAGTCTGAGCAAATACATCAGCATGACTTGTTTAATAAGCAGTGTCACGCAAAAAGACATACATTAGATTCCTCCAGTGCCACCAAAGAGCCTTAAATTTACAGTTGGTACAGGACGATTGTCTTTCTGTTACTCTGAATAAACACACGAGTCACTTTAAAAACATCCACACCGCACTGAAGGAGGAAATATACAATAGATGACTTTATGTAGACAAAACTGTATCACGTCCATTTAAAAACATTGCTATTTGATATAGCATGGTCAAATAATAAACCGTAATACAGGAATGGGTGGTGTAGTTAAAATATTAGACCGTGACAAACTAATGACCTATAGCAACACTTCTGTTTCTCCTTTTCTGCAAGTAAACGTCAAAGGCTTCTTATAATAGGGAAACAAACAATCAAGAAATGAACTCATGGTTTCAAAATGAACAGCATCTTTTATTTACTAAAATAACTTCACTCAAAGTCACTTCAGACGTTAAACACCAGGGTACTTTCCAATTAAAGTCCTGAGGATTTTACTAGTGACTGTTAAAGGGACAGATTACCAATTAATAACAGATTTGTTCATGCTAAAGTCTGCCTGAAAACAAAATTGACAATGTTTATTGTGCTAATGCTCAGGGGCGCAACTACACATGTACTGAGGGGTATGCTATCCCCCCATCACCACCAACCCAACTATTTTTTTTTATAACAGGCAAATAAGAAAATTTTCCATGAATATATTAAAGATATTTTTCTCCTCATCAACATGATTCAAACAAATACATTTGCAGTTCTGAACACAACTGAAATGGCATGAAGTAGTACATTAAGCATGTTAAGTAACAAATAATTTCTTCTCAGTTTTATTTTCCTCACTAAATGATTATAGCACCTTGACGTGCATTGCTTCTGTACCTTTTGCGCATTTGCGAAAACAAAATGATAGATATGGGAGTCCTAAAGGGCAAAAGAACAAAAAATGCAGTCACTTCTCATTTGAAAGATGTAAGGTCTGCCTTTGCATTAATAATTGACTGAAACTGCTATTGCACCTCTCACAAAGTTAAACTGCCTGAAATGTTCTATTTTATCAAAATGTTAAGGGCAAACTTTTTTGTAATTAAAATTAAAATAGTTTTGAGCACAAAAATTTACCAAAAGGCCTGCTGTATCAATATGAGACATAATAAATTTATAAAAAACATCTATATAGTATAAAAATAAATCTTGATAGACAGATTAATAAACCATTCAGTTCCAACAAAAGTGAATATTCATTTGTTAATGTGTCAGATTTAACAGGGTTAAGAATCATTATAGTCAAATAAAATTCATATAGGGGAATGTCTTTATTCAAATATTATTTTCTATTTTATCTGAAATATATGAATTATAACATACATTTTGTGTGATCCCTCTTATTTTGGCAAAATAATAATTAATTAATATTTAATTATTTAAAAAATATTGATCAATTATAACTTTTGACCCCAGACAGTTTATTTTGATAAAAATTTTAAGTTACATCTACATGTACACTTTGCACTTGGCTGTGTGACTGCATGTTATTGTGTTAAATGATATTGAATTAAAACGTGTGCCAACGTATGCAACTCATGGTGTGATTTTTTATTGAATAAAATACTATATTAAACTCAAAATAAACTATTCAACTAAACAAAAAAATATTAACAAAACATATTTATTTATTTTTATTATTTGAAGCTTTTAATAAGGATAATTCTAATAAAAATATTTTTGTCACAATGGCGCCCCCTCCACGTGTGGCTCCCCTATGCGGCGCACATACTGCATACCCCCTTTTTGCGCCCTACTAGCGCTAGGGGTGTGACGAGACGCTTACTCCACGAGACAATGATGAAATATATAATGTTATATATATATTGTATTCAACTGAAAAAAAAAAATCATAAAATGCTAAACTAATTCACCCTCACGCTCCATCATAACATCACAACGCACAATACAACTTTTCACCTCCCTGTCTCACAAGATCTCGTCACAGCCCTAGCTAGCGCACATTGTTAGTCTTAAGACAAACAATTGTAATCCCAATGAAATAAACTTTCTGTTTTAGTAATATTTATTCAAAGTTTGAACGTTTGCTTCTGCTCTGGACTGACTGTCCATCTCTCATGATGTCAGTCGGACGGATTGGGTGGGAAAAGCTTACCCATGTCCACTCCAACTATTAGTTTGCTGCGAGTGAAAGATAAGAGGAGGAGCGCAAAAATAAAAACCCGCCCCCTACTCAATATTATATTTCAGTTGGAAATCGGTCATCATACTGAAATAAAACCACTATAACCACAAATAATATATATTTTAAATAAATAGATAAATAAGTGTACTGGCAGCTTTTTGTACTAGACTTTACATGATCAATCCAGATGATTTATTGTTTTAAAACACGAAAATGTCAGGAAATGTACAACTTTTGACCATTTCTAAAGAACTTTTTTTTGTAATTTTTTTTCTTTTACAAATTATTTTCATAACCCATTTTTGAACTTTTTACATCAACAGGTCATTTAATCTAATGCAAAAGCATAAATAAACAGAAACCCCTAATGTGAATCATAAGCTACAGGCAACTGTTAATAAAATTTAGGAGATTGTTTCTGCCACAGATTATTACAATATTTAGATATTACTTTCTTATAAGTGCAACCTAACATCCTACAATTCTAATATTGTGTAGCTTGCAAGTTACACAGTAAAAACTGCTACAAATGATGTCAGAATTTTCAGAAAGCAAACTCGCATTTTAGAAATGAACTCATAGTTCTGAGGGGAAAAAACATTAGAATTGCTGGTTAGAATCTCAAGAATTGGAGAAAAAATATAGATTTTTATGAATTGAACAATGTTTCAGAACAGCAAGTAATAAAATAAAGACTACTCTAAAAAATGCTTGGTTATTTTAACCTAATTCTGGCTGTAATACGGACTACACTAACTGCTGGTTTAATTTTTAAATAATTAAATTAATAGGACCAAATTTAACCCAATGTTTGGGTTAGTCCATATTTTACCCAATTTGGGTTGAAATAACCCAGCATTTAACAGAGTACCTGAGTGTACCTGGGCAACTATTAATCTAAAGTAATCTGAAGTTCGGAAATCTGAACTCTTTCGAACAGTCATAAGTCATCATAATTCTATTTGTTTTTCTTCACAATTCCAAATTTAAACCTCACAATTCATATTATTTTCATTTGAACCACGAGAAAAAAAAATAAAAAGTCAGAATTGTGAGCTAAAAAGTCGCAATTAAATTTATTTATTTATTCATTTATTTGAATTCTTTGGCAGAAATAGTACTAGAAACTTGTACTAATCTCCACCCATGTCAATTAAAAAAATTATCCGAATATTAATAAAAAAAAATTAAATAACCTTTTTAGTTCTACATGCAAAAAAAATGTAATGACATCGCAGCGCATCCTCTTTTAAACATCCACAGTCACCATGCAACCTGATAAGATCAAACTAGTTCATGTGTCCGCGGACCCACAGCACAAAGCACGTTGCAAAACAGCCAAAACACAAGCGCGTCACATGACAGAACGAGTCACTTGGTCAAGCAGATGACACTTTATCAGAGCTTGAAATCAAACAAAAGGCCGTGAGAGATGGATACAAAAGCCTGGTGTTTACAGTGGCATGCACTGTGGTGGCAGAAAAACGGCGTGTGTAGTATTGGTGGCAGGGCAGATGCACGTGTGCACAGGTGTTTATGTGTTTGTGTGTGTGTGTGAGACTCACTCAAACACTGCAAGCCATGCTTCCTCTGCAGGGTTTTGCTGCACAGTGTACATGTGGCGCAGCTGGAGAAAGATCCGGGCACGAGCTGGTGGCCGCTGACGCTGCGCCGGCGCACTTTCACACGCTCGCTCAACTCTTTCTCTCTATCCTTTTCTCTCTCTCTGCCCTTTTCTTTGTGCTGCTCCTTCTCACGATTCTTACCCTGGAAACAGATAAAGATAGGTGTAGCATTAGCAATTAGCTACAACAACAGACTCACAGATTTAGAAAAATATAAACAAACCCAAATCAAGCCATAATTTGTACTACAATATTGTACTACAATATAACTAGATAACAATATTCATCAAGACCAACGTAGATGTTTCACATGTAAAAAGTACTATAGTAATTTATAGTAAATATTACAGTGCTTTTGAACCATACTACAGCAATGTATTATATAATGTAGTGCAGGGATCACCAAACTTGTTCCTGGAGGGCTGGTGTCCTGCAGATTTTAGCTCCAACGCTAATCAAACACACCTGAACAAGCTAAGCAAGGTCTTACTAGATATACTTGAAACATCCAGGCAGGTGTGTTGAAGCAAGTTGGAGCTAAATCCTGCAGGAACACCGGCACTCCAGGACCGAGATTGTTGACCCCTGCTGTAGTATTTACAACACTTTGGTAATGAATGCTGCAGCATACTGTAGTAATAACTATAATCAACTGATCAACTGTTTTAATTACTGTAGTATTCTTTATATGTAGTATATACCCTATAATATACCCCAAAATACTCTATAATATAGCCTAAACTACAGTCATTTTTTTATATTACTTTAGTTGTTGTATTAGCAACTATAGAATTAGCAGAATAGATTAACTGTGCTTTACTATTCATCAAAACACAATATAGTACTATTTACTTTAAATTTAGTTTCTAGCATGTTCTTACAGATTGCTAAAATGCTGTAACATGATCCTAACATGATTTAGCAATGTTTTAACAACTTCCTGATATTTTTGTTAGTGTTTTTACACTTTGCTAACATCCTTCATTATTTTGCTTGCATGTTATGGCATGTTTCTAACATGTTGCAGCACGTTAGCATGTTCTAACATAATGCTAGCATGTTTTAACATGTTCTAAACAAGATTTAGTGTGTTACTTTTACTTCCTGGCATTTGTTCTTTATGTTGCAAAGATGTTTTTACACTTTGATAACATTTCATCATTTTGCTAGCATGTTATTGCATGTTTCTAACATGTTGCGGCATGGTAGTATGTTCTAACATAATGCTAGCATGTTTTAACTTGTTTTGAACAAGATTTAGCATGCTGCTACTATTTTTTAACAATCTGCTAGCTTGCTTTTACTTCTGTTGCAAATTTATAGCAAGTTGTAACACATCACTAATATGCTTTAGCATGTTGCTAGTTTGTTCTAACAATTTGCTGGCATAATAATGTGACTTCGACAGTTCTTCTTGAGACTTGAGTAATAAAATATATTTATTGACAATAAATTTTAAGCTATATGACCAAAATAAACAAAAAAATCCTGTATAAAATGATCAATTGCCAACTGATAAAGAAATGCCACTTTGTTTGTTAAAAGAACAAGTCAAAACTTCCCCATAGCCTAAATGAGCAAATTTATAGTCTCTCTGTTTTCAACAATAGAGGAAGTTGCAGTGACACTAAAGTTACAGCATAGTTCTGCAGAAATGGACATGAATATACTCCCAAGGCTGAGAGACAGTGAGAATCAGTGTGTTTGATTACTTTGTCTTTGTTGAAGGATCCGGTCATGCGGTTCCTCAGTGAACTCAGAGTCCGCTTGACTTTGGTGCCTCTTTCTGGACGCTCCGGCCGATCCTCCTCTTCCTCGTCATTTCTATAAACAAAGATACACCAATCCATTTTAACATTAAAATGTTTTTTAGAAGCAAAAATGTGCAATCCAAATACAAGAAAGAACGTCAAAGACTTACTCATGGGCCAGAAACTCATACCATGTGAAGTTCCCAGTCACCTCTTTTCTGTCAGTGCTTGAATTTCTGCGTTTCGCCCTGAAGAAAATACAGTATTATCAAGATCAGGATTAATCATTAAATATCTCCACTGAAAACATTTATTACCTGGGTATGTTCAAATTGGAATATTAACATACTATTTTGTAGTGTGCAGCATGTGAATATATGAAACCTTGTTTATGCCATAGAATTAAAAAACATTTGTTTAAAAAGATAATTTATTTTATTTTTCTCATATCTGTAAGTTTTATTGACACAATTATGATTTTTTTCCCCCATCAAAGTTGTACTTTTATGCAATACATTCAAATCAATTCTCAGTCAACATCCTAAAATATCTCAAAAAGTTGACCTCTTACCAGAATTGTGTGTTTTCATTTTATAATTTTGACACTTCCTGGGAGTTTCTGAGCTTATGACTTATTTAATTTGATCATCATTTTGTTTTTCAAATTAAACTATTTTACATCAAATATAAACATTTACTACAATTAAACATGCAGGACAATGGGATGATGTGACTACGCACATACTATTGTATATTATCATGTAACTACCGAAGAAGTTATGTTTTTTTTTACACCAAGTATGCATTAAGCAGTCTGTTAGTATTCCATTTTGAACATAGCCTGCTGTTAGAAGCGTCAGCTACTGTGCAAAGGTTTCATGACCTTGTTTAAGCACGCTCTGGTTTATCATGCAGCTTTTAGAGATAAACAAGGGCATCCTAACCAGAAAGAAAAACCTCATCAGGCTTATAAAAATACAGCAAGACTGTTAAACGCTGAAATAAAATACATCACAAAACGCACAAACATGTTTAAGACAGCCAAGTGACAAACAATGCTTTCTATTTCTGGCCGGCAAACCAAACGTGGGCCAGTGGCGCTCGTGTTAGCGCTGTTAGTTTGTAGGAGGGCATGACAGGCTCCTTCACACTGTTTACTTACCCATGATACTGCTTAAGCTCCTGTAGAACTTTCTGTACCATCAGCCTGAGACAAACAAGACACTGAGGCTAAGTATGTGTGGCAGTAGGAGGGCACATGGTGGGCCGCTGTCCAAATAAAACCATCAGAGCAAAATCTACTGCCAACGGTAGCTCAATGGTGGGCTAGAATCAAATCACCCACGACTTTTCCTCAGCTTAAACCACAAAAAACACGCAGAAATGCAACAACAACCACAAAAACTGTTGCTCAGGGATTGGTAAATTAGGTTGGCTAGTTATGCTAGTGCTAAAGTTATGCTAGTGTGCTCCTAAAAGTTCAAATACAAATTATGTGTATTTTAAAGAAAACAGATGACAGTGACATCATCTTGCACTACACTCTTGTCCAATCAAAAACTCTCTAAAATAAGAATGCCCCTCCCCCAGTAGAAGGTGCAGCTCACTACTAGATAGCAAGTGGTTTATGGCTGTAAATTAGCTAAAAAATATTGGCAGTCCTATGACAGGAAATAGATAAGCATAGGACTGAAGTATTATTTTTTTCTCAAACAATTGTTGCAGCATGTTCTAACACAGTTGAGAACCACAGTGTTAAACAGGCTAACATGCTAGCAACATAATGAAACATGTTAGCAAAATATAGAAACATGATAACAACACGGGAAGCTAGCTAGCGTTTTTGTCATACTATAACATACTTGCAACCTGCTGAATCATTTAAGAACATGCTGCAACATGTTTTAAATATGGAAAGAACATGCTAACACATTAGTAGCATGATAACAAAATGATTAAGGTTTCAAGATTCTACTGTTTTACATTCAAAAAAGTAACATTCAATCTTGTTAAAATACTAGCAACCCTTTAAACATAAAAATACTATAGTAATGTATAGTAAACACTACATTTTACTACTACAAAGTAATTTACAATTCTATTTAGCACACTATTTACAAATGAGAAAGGCCTCAAGGGATTCATCATAAACAGGCGATGCTAATACAAAGTTGCTAATACGTTTAGCATTCATACAGTGATAAGGAAGTGTCTAATTTGTGTTTGATCCCAGCATCAGATAATTAAGACAGAACAGACTTGCTGCCCCAGCTATTCCAGGAAGCCATCACTGAAGATTCTTGATTTGTCTTGACCGATTCCAAGGTCAGTAATCCTTTAGTATTACATAACTTCACTGACTCAAAACAATCTTGTGATAGCTACTACAGTACTCATTAGCAAAACATGAATGTGGAGACTTACACGTGACTCCGTCCCTCTCCAGACTGCAGCCCCTCTTCAGACTCATGCTCTTCTGGAATCCCAAAGCAAGAAGAAGATTGGATGATACACTTAATATTTAAACACAGAGGTATTTAAATAGTACTTTGAGGGTTAAGTTTCATAACAACATATATGATTATTAGATCACACTTTATTTAAAGGTGTAATTCTAGCTATTAACAAAACAGTAACTAAGGCCATGTACATGGATATTTTTATTAACAGTTTTCCCTGCTTTAAAAAAAAAACTTTGTCCAGATGAAAACGCCTGAACACACAGCAATTCATGTTAAGGGCATGCCGAACCAACAGGTGGCGATAATGACACTTTTATGCTGGGTTCTTTCCAAAAAGGGAATTAAGTATTTTCATGAGTAAACCACATACAAGTCAATGCAAACATGACAACTGTTACAATCGCTGGAGAACCACAATTCTGCCACCAAGTGAACTAGAAATTCCATCAAACCTTTATGCCTATACCTGTTCCGGCTCACCTTTGATAAAAAAAACACACAGCTGAAGCTGTTCAGGACTAATCAAATGGGCTATAAAGACAGCACGCGCGCACACACACACATTGTTGCTGAGATTTGTTCTACCTGTAGCATTATGAATAGTTTCTCCTTGCCGTGTTTTGATTCTTTGCTTTGTTTGTTGATTTTTGATTTTAGCCGCCTGTACAGATCTCTTTCCTGGTTTTGACTACTCTTTTAAATTGCCCTTTTTGATTCTGTTTGCTCCTGTGATCGACCCTTGCCTCCTTGAAAATTCTTTGTCTAAATAAAGACAGAAAAGTTTCAGTTTCAGTCACCCGATACTCCGTTTTCATGTGGACAAACAGCAAAAACGTTTAGAAAAAAGTCCATGTGTTTGTGTGGACGGGCCCTACACCTTTTAGCTCAATAAACTACTAACTTGCTGCTTGTTAATAGTTAGTAAGGTAGTAGTTGGGTTTAGGTATTGCTGGCAGCTAGCTCTTTGCAACTTTCACATTGTCGCCCACTGAAGCTAAGCAGGGCTGCACCTGGTCATATGGGAGACCTCATGGGAAAAACTAGGTTGCTGTTGGAAGTGGTGTTATTGAGGCCAACAGTGGGTGCTCAGCCTGTGGTCTGTGTGAGTCCTAATGCCCCAGTATAGTGAAGGGGACTCTATACTGCTCAGTGAGCGCCGTCTTTCGAATGAGACATTAAACCGACTCTCTGTGGTCATTATAAAAATTCTAGGATGTCCTTCGAAAAAGAATAGGGGTTTATCTCTGAATTTGCCCACTGGCCTCTGTCCATCATAGCCTCATAACAATCACCATATTATAATTGGCTTCATCACTCCTCTCCACCAATCAGCTGTTATGTGGTGTGCGGTCATCTAGGTGGATGTTGCACACTGGTGGTGGATGAGGACATTCCCCCCAATGTGTAAAGCGTTTTGAATGTCTAGAAAAGCGCTACATAAATGTAAGGAATTATTAATTATGGTTATTATTGGTTAGGATTATACTTTGTAAGTACTAATAAACTACTGCTACTAAGTACTAATAAACAGACAATATCAAGTTACACAATATATCAACACATATATTAACACAATAGCAGCTAATAACCCAGTAGCAAACAGTTTGTATTGGTACTGTACTGAAACTAGTGTTACCAATTTTTTGAGTTTCTCTTACTGGTTTCATTTCTGTTTCCCCGAAGGAGAAAAATATTGCGGCTTTTGATCCTAGAATTCCTTCTCAAAAAATAACATTTGATTTATCTGTCAGCTTTAGCCCATGAGAACGCAACTCTTCCTGACCACAGTTTTCCCCCTAATTGGAGAATCTTTTTCACTCACCTCCGGCCTCCCTGGCAGCCTGCTTGGAAGTCTCCAGTATGCGGGATACTCTTTCAGCTTGCGATTTTTCATCAGTCGCCAGAATCTCAGATCTGGAATAAATGGTCTTTGTTGGTGTGGACGGCTGCTGTCGCTAAAAACAAAACATGTCAAAATGTTAAAGGAGTAGAAATAAAGTAATTTATTAGCCTATAATTTACTCACCCTCAAGTCATTATTGTATTTTGACTTTTATTATTTTATTCTGACTCTTCCAAGCTGTATAATTATGTAGCATAGTGACTCTTATTTTGAAGCTCCCAAAAACGCATAAATTCATCAGCAAACTAACCCATACACTGGTAAGTTTAACGTATGTCTTATAAAGCTGAATGATGTGTTTACATAAAATGGGTAGAGGTATGTACATGGCATTGTGTGAATAATACACTGTATAATGGGTAACACTTTACAATAAGGTTCATTAGTTAATGCATTAACTAACATAAACTAATCATGAACAACACTTGTACAGTATTTATTAATCATATTTGAACATTTACTAATGCATTAATAAGATTTAAGTCCATGCTTGTTAACATTAGTTAATGCACTATGAGTTAACATGAACTAACAATGAACAACTGTATTTTTATTAACTAACGTTTTTTAACATGAATAAATACTGCAGTAAATGTATTGTTCAATGTTTGTTCATGTTAGTAAATGCATTACTTAACATTTACTAATGAACCTTATTGTAAAGTGTGACCGTATAATGTTATACAGTAACACCAAGCCAACTCATTTCCTTGTTTGTCAATGTCCTCTGTGGTAAAAAAACTGTGTGGTAAGTGTGCAAGACATGTCTATTTTCTGAGCTTCTGAGGATAGATTGAGGGTGAGTAAATTATGGGGTCATTTAAATTTTTTGGTGAACTATTCCGACTTCCTATTTAACTTTAACAGTATCTACAGGGGTATCCAACTCTGTTCCTGGAGCATTAGCTTCCTTGCAACCCCAGTAAGCTCTGCAGGACAGTAGCCCTCCAGAATGAGTGCCTTGCTCTGCTTATACTAAGATACTGTTTTCATCATACTTGACTAAGGATAGTTACTTGTGTTTTAGGACTTTCACTTTCAACAGCACTGGTTGCTTCTTCCACTGAACTTTCGGAGAAGGAGGATGATGGTAAAAGGGAACTTTTGGCCAGACACTGGACTTCTCTTTCCCCATCGCTGTCAATTCCGGCAGTGTCTAAGCTGAACCTACACACATAACCATGCAATGTTTACATTGGTGTGATCCAAACAGACAACATGCACTCAAACATGAAAGTCTTTACAAACTGACATCTTGCATATCCATTGTACATTTGTAGAAAGGTGTAGGTGCAAGAGCAAACAAACACACAACAATGGTGGAGTATGTGGTAGTGTTGTTGTTGCTTAAGGGTTTGGTAATGCTTCATTAACAAAGTGTGGATTTACTCCACATTACAACCAAAAGAAGAGGTGCATCTTGGACAACCCGGCAAATTCTATATACACATCAGCACCGATTCACCAGGTGGTACATTATCACTTCCTTACAGATACTGCTGATAAAAAATTGACCGAATTCTGGCATGGTATGCGTAATACATCATTGATTTAAAGAATGTCTAAACCGTTTTTTTTTTTAAAGTGCAAGAGAAAAACTTTTTTGGCTACATCATTGTCGTGTAAATGTAGCCTTAGAAATTTAAAATGTGTCCAACCACTTTAACTCTTTAGGACTACTGAAAAAGTGAGTCATACCTTCTTCCAAGGTCAATCGGAGACACTGGACATTCCCAGCTGTGCCTACGAGATGTGGACATTGATCTAACCAATATAGGAAAGGTATCCATGTCTGAGTCCTCATCTTGGTCGGACGGCGGATAATCCTGAGACTCTGAGGTTTTGACAGCAATCAAGCGATCCATGCTGGAAATCAAAGTGTGGTCTATCTGCAAAAGTTGCTGGGTGTCTGACTCTGTGAAATCCTGGTCGGATTCGCTTTCTGGTGTCGACAGAAGAGGTATCAAAGAAGTAGGACTCTTGTTGGGTGCGTTCAAGGCTGTAGGTTGTGTGTTTTGTGGCTCGGTTGATCCGAGTTGCAGGTCTCTGAAATATTCTGAATCTCTTAGGGAAGGGCAGAGGTCTAAAAGGTCCTCCTCACTGCTGCACTCGTCACTCTCAGCCAAGAAGTTCCTCTGAGAAAAGAAAACCCAAATACAGCTGACTTTCTCACAACATGACTAATAATGTGACGTGAAGTCAGATTCAGGCTAGTGTCATTGAACCGAAAGTGGATACAGCCAGTTGAACTTCTTGTGTGATAAACTTATAATTGATGACACATTTATCCAATACAGCGTACTTGTTCCAAGGACAAAACCACACTGAGGAAGCAAGGTAAAGGACCTTGATCAAGGTTTCAAGATTCTATTGCTTTACATTCAATCTCACTCTGCTCTTAGTAATTGTTTTGGGGGATTGTGTATCATCCTCATCATCTCAATTTGGGGTTTAATTTATGGAGACTTACCTTCTCCTCAGGAGAACTGCTGAAGAAGACGTCTTCTGGAATGGAGGCCGGGGACAAGGAAGAGGAAGAGCTGGGCGCTGAGACTGGGATACGAACTTGAGTGCATGGCTTGCAATCTGAAGCTGAAACACAAATCGTTTCACAATGAATTAAGCAAGAGATATTATCCACAACTGCGACTGGCAGTGTTGCCTTTACTGAGGCGTCTTATCAAAAGGATCAGACAAAACAAATTAAGTGTAACATTCTGGATATCTAATTACATCATATCTCCGATGTTTATCCGTAAAGATTGTTACAGCAATAGTAGAGATACTGTTCTGCCAGACGTTATCAGTGGCTTTCAATAACTTCAGAATATTACATCAACACACAGATGGAGTCAGTAGAAGTTGGAAACGTTTCGCTGTAAACAGAAGATCTTAATCTGATGCACGATGGAAGCACTAGTTTACAGAAGCAAAACCCGGGGTTGTATTTGATTCAACCTACAGCCTGATGCCTAGGAAAACCTTTAGATAGTTCAACTAAAACTGAAAATGTTCTCATTATTTACTCTCCTTAAGTGGTCCCAAACCTTCCTCTGTTGAACATTTAACTTCTTTTGAGTAAATTATGACAGAATGTTTTGTTGTTGTGGGTGAACCATCCCTTTAAGGTTGTTCAGAAAGCCATATAAGACCTAATGCATCTAAAGAACCAAGGAATGCTGAACCAATATGGATGCATTGGTCTATTTTGGGAATAGCAAAGAAACTCTCAAGAACATTCCTTAAATGTTAAATTATGACACATACATATTGTGTGACTGCTGAATTCATCTTTCTATACTTTAGTGTACCTGTCCACTTGTAATTATGACGACGATATATGTACCGTGAGAAACCCCAGAAACCAAAGTCCAAACCACAATATTCCTGCTTCACCGACTGCCTATCCTTAAACGATGGATGAAAGGAGCAATAGAGCATTTACTAGTGTAAATCATCTGGGCTCTAGAGGAACAACAGAGTCTGAGTGCAGTAAGGTTGTTTGTATCTGAATCAGACATGCGATATGTAAACCATAAGAGCACTATGATGCTTGTCATCTTCAAATATCCTTTTATGGCTGCCCCTTTCTCACCATATGCTCCAACATGAACACTTAAACAAAGGGGCCTCTCAGCGTTTACAAGGGTTACTGTAGGTCTACCGCAGAAAACATGTTTTTTTTACACACTTCAAGGTGTGTGCACATCATCTATCCATCCATCCATCCATCCATCTATAAACTATATCAATCCATTCATCTATCCATCCATCCATATACAAAACATTTCTCTATCTATCTATCTATCTATCTATCTATCTATCTATCTATCTATCTATCTATCTATCTATCTATCTATCTATCTATCTATCTATCTATCTATCTATCTATCTATCTATCTATCTATTTATCTATCTATCTATCTATCTATCTATCTATCTATCTATCTATCTATCTATCTATCTATCTATCTATCTATCTATCTATCTATCTATCTATCTATCTATCTATCTATCTATCTATCTATCTGTCTCACTAAAGCAAAGTGTTTTTGTCTGTCTGTCCGTTCATCCATTTATCTATATAATATATCCATTCATTTACCCATCCATCCATATGCAAATCCAGCAAAATGCAAAGTATATCCACCCATCTCTCCATCCATCTACAAGCAAAATATATCCATCCAGCCACTCACTAATCCATCTACATGCAAAGTATATCCATCTATCACTAAGCAACGTATATTTGTATGTTTGACCATCCATCTATATGCAAACTATATCTGTCTGTCCGTCCATCCATCTATATAATATATCTATCTATCCATCCATCTATATGCAAAGTATATCCAACCATCCATCTACAAGCAAAGTATATCCATCCATCCAGCCACCCACCAACCCATCTATCTACATGAAATTATATTTATCCATCCACCCATCTATCCATATGGAAATGATATCCATCTATCTACAAGCAAAGTATATCCATTCACCCATCCTTCTATCCATTCATTCATCCAGCCAGCTACCCACCAACCCATCCATCCATCCATCCATCCATATGCAAATCCACATAGATGCAAAGTATATCCATTCATCCCCCCATCCATTTACAAGCAAAATATATCCATCCAGCCAACCAACCCATCCATTCACCTATCTATATGGAAAGTATATCCATCCATCCATCCATCCATCCATTTATCCATCTATCTATCACTAAGCAAAGTATATATGTTTGTCTGTCCGTCCGTTCATCCATCCAACTATCTATATAGTATATCTTTGCATACATCCATCCATCCATCCTTATGCAAATCCATCCGTATGCAAAGTATATCCACCCATCCCTCCATCCATCTACGAGCAAAATATATTCATCCAGCCACTCACCAACCCATCCATCCATCTATCTATATGGAAAGTATATCCATCCATCCATCCATCCATCCATCCATCCATCCATCCATCCATCCATCCATCCATCCATCCATCCATCCATCCATCCATCCATCCATCCATCCATCCATCCATCCATCCATCCATCCATCCATCCATCCATCTATCTATCTATCTATCTATCTATCTATCTATCTATCTATCTATCTATCTATCTATCTATCTATCTATCTATCTATCTATCTATCTATCTGTCTGTCACTAAGCAAAGTATATATGTTTGTCTGACCATTAGTCCATCCATCTATATAGTATATCTTTGCATCCATCTATCCATTGATTCATCCATCCATCCATCCATCCATCCATCCATCCATCCATCCATCCATCCATCCATCCATCCGTCCATCCATCCATCCATCCATCCATCCATCCATATGCAAATCCATCCATATGCAAAGTATATCCACCCATCCCTCCATCAATCTACAAGCAAAATATATCCATCCAGCCACCCACCAACCCATCCATCCATCCATACAGAAAGTATATCCATCAATCCATCTATCTATCACTAAGCAAAGTATATATGTTTGTCTGTCCATCCATCCACCCATTTATATAGTATATTTTTGCATCCATCTATCCATCGATTCATCCATATGCAAATCCATCCATATGCAAAGTATATCCCTCCATCCATCCATCCATCTACAAGCAAAATATATTCATCCAGCCACCCACCACCCCATTTATCCACCCATCCATCATCCATCCATCCATCCATATGCAAAGTACATCCATCCATCTATCACTACACAAAGTATATATCTCTGTCTGTCTATCTGTCCATTCATCCATCTATCCATATAGTATGTCCATCCATCCATCCATCCATCCATCCACATGTAAATTATATTCATCCATTTCACTATTTGTAGTACAGTATTTAATGTAATCTCGTGTTCTCTATAAAGTACAGCACAGACAGCTGAAGATATGACAAGGCAGCAATAAACATTCCTGCACATTGAAACTCTCATCACTTGTTAGAGCGCCAAACTCTCCGTTGGCATCTAAATATACACACACCGTATTATTCCTTGTAGAGTGCAGTGGCGAAGGACAGTAGTGAGTGACACAATCACAGAGAGAGAAAGAAAGAAGTGTGAAGATGTGGTTTAGTGAGTGTCAGGTCATGAACACATTATACAGATACATATAACAGTCCGGTGCTGTGGACAGACTGCAGCTGCATGAACATCAATGCGACCACAAGCAAACACTGCCCTGTAACGCCTATTTATAGAGCAAGAAACAACCACCACACCAGATACACACGACTGATTCTCTCCACTTCACAAAGCACAATAAACAACACCCAACGTGCTTTCAATGCTGACGGAGACACAAATACTGTTCTTTTTTATGTGAGCTTGAAATCTACAGCTTTATTCTTTGTGTTTTCACGACCACAGCGTTTAGGTATTGAAATTTGAACAAAAAGTTTAAAGGCACTCATATTATTTGATTATAATCTTAATAAAACTGCTTGTGACATTTTGGAAACCTTTTCTTCCCATGATCGGTACTTTTTAAGGGTTATGGTTTAAGGAAAAATCTTTATGAAATATTATATGTTTTTGTCATATATTGTGCACTGTAAAAAAAAATTATAAATTAGCAGATTTCCACACTACAGTTTCTCACAACGCAAACAAATTAAGAAAACGCGCTGCATTTTCTTACAATGCAAACAATTTACGAAAATGAGCTGCATTTTCTTACAACACAAATAAATTTACGAAAACATGCTGCATTTTCTCACACAACAGAAATGTTCTAAGGGTAACTAAGGGATGCTGCTGTGCTGTAACTATTGCTCAGTGAAGTTGTAGGTGATCTTTGAAAGATGTTTTTTATTTTTTTTTATTGTAACATCCTGATTCCCTTGACTTTTGTATTTTATAAGCCTAAATAACCTTAACCTAAATAGCCAGGTGCGTCATGTTTTAGAGTCTCCTTGAAATATTTCTGTTGTGTTGTGAAAAAATGTTTCGCAAGAAATGCGTTTTCGTAAAATGTTTGCGTTGTGAGAAAATGCAGCACGTTTTATTAATTTGTTTTCTTTGTGAGAAAACGCAGCACGTTTTATTTATTTGTTTACATTGTGAGAAAATGCGGCACGATTTAACAATGTGTTTGCGTTGTGAAAAAATGGAGCGCATTTTACTAATTTGTTTACGTTGTGAGAAAATGCAGCATGTTTTATGCAGCATGTTTTATTAATATGTTTACGTTGTGAGAAAATGCAGCGCATTTTTACAAATCTGTTTGTGTTGTAAGGATTTGCAGCAGGTGTGCTGTTGAACGGATGAAGATCTTTTCTCAATATTTTTGTAATTGCATATGTTTTCTTAAATTGCAGCATGTTAAGCTCTCTCAGCCACCATAGTTTAGCCCTCCTTGGCTGAAATACTTTTATTTTAATTATTATATTCATATTATTAGATTTTTTAAAAATTTCTAAAGAACAAACCACACTGTAAAAAAAGTTGACTCCAGGCAACAAACTTCAGGACATTTTCGAGTTTACTCAACTTAAACTGAGTCAAGTGCAGTAATTGGGTAGGGTCATCTCAAAAACGTCCTAAAGATTGTTGCCTTAAAATTTTAAGTTGTCAACTTTTTTTTATATAGTGCCATGTTGTCCAATCACTTGCTTTTAAATGCCACTTTAAGACGAAAATCTTGCAAAATAACTATTTGCCAATATGGCAAATACAAAAAAAAAAATAAATAAATAAATAAAAATCTGTTATTTTAAATATTATGCCTCAAAATTTGTTAAAACAATCTAATCTCCAAAATATTAGAAAATTACATAAAATAGAAGGACTGATAATTTAGTTTTAACCAAATACGCAATTATTCTATTTATGTAAAACTAATATCTAAAAAATACAAATTAAAAAACTTTCAATCATTTAAGTAATCTCTTATTAAAAATTATTTTTAGAGTTAAAAAATGATTTAAACGTCTTATTACATTAAGCTATATTCTATTAAATGCTGTATATAACTAAATTACATATTAATTTACTGTTACTATTAATTTCATGTATATTCAACATAAAGTGTACAGCACATGGTAAAGAGAAGAAGAAAAAGTATGACCATGATTATTGGGATTACAAGTAAAGTGTAAAGCACAATAAAATAGCAGAAAGGTACCAAAATCCTGAAAGACGCATCTGTCTTCTCTACCTCTTTTGAAGGACCATCGCTTCATCCAGGAGAAAGAGGGCCAGGAGTTGTGGAGAGGTGGGTCTGCCATGAGGACGAGCTCTGAGTCTCTCCGGTGCTCAATGAGATTTTAGGAGAACCACCAGAGTCCCAGAGTCAGATAAGAGGAGGAACCACGGCGGATTAAACCAACATATGATTCAAAGTCAAGAGGCGCAGCAGAGGGGCAAGCAAGAGAGAGAGGAGAGAGAGAGGCACCACTGGAAGTAATGTGGAGGAATTGTATCATCAGAGGCATCAGGTATCAGTTTTTCTTTAGCCTGTATGTCATCTTTTTACATTTTTTTTGGCATTTTGCCTTTATTTGACAGTAGAAAGACAGGAAGTGAAATGGTTGAGAGAGGGGGATTGGTTCAAGAGATGATATTCGAACTCAGGACACCCGTAGTTCTGTTGCTCTATATGTATCAGTGCACTAACCACTGGGCTATCCTGATAACTGTATGACGTCTTTTTACTTTAAAAATGCCAGTAGCTACTAGTTTCCATTCAAGAATGGAAATTAGACTTACAAAGCAGCTTTTGTCTATAAATATTCCAGGAAATGTGCCCTCATCTCCGACATCTGAATGCTGTTTAGTCAGTGTTTTTAAGTCAGGGTATTGTCGCTTTGTTTCTGACTGGAAGAGTATTTAAGATTCAACCATATATTTTTAGACTATGGTGGAAAAACACAGAAGTTGGTTTGTTGAAACGTTCTCGAAGATCCTCGAAATAATTTCAGTAGCTACGTTTCTATCCAAAGATGCGAATTAGACTTGTGCACAAAACAGGATTATTGTATAAAACATTAGTGTAAAATGCAGCGTTTCCATGCGATGAGTGAAAGAAAACATCACTTTCTGATAAACTAAAAGCTAATGAAGTCTGCACTGTGCGCTCAAGGTTTTTACAATTTTTGGTGTGTTGATATAGTTAATAATATCATACAAGAGAATTCACACTTGTTAATTTCTTTATATAGCTTTAATTTACATTCCAGGGTGATACAAAGCACAGCGTTTCAGCACAATGCCTTCCTCAGCGCGGTAACGTTTAACAATTGCGAAACAACCTTCTGTAGGCAGTTATCAAAAAGCTAATGAAGCCTGCTCTGCGCACTCGCAGTTTTAAAAAAAAATTTGTGCGTTAGTCTTGTTAATAAAATCATTCAGAAGATTCGTACTCGATAAAATAATTATTTTACATAGCTTTATTCCTCAGTGCGTCAACGTTTAACATATGGGAATAGACTATCTGAAGGCAGTTATCAAAAAGCTAATGAAGCAGGCACAGTGCACTCGCGGTTTTTATAATTTTTGGTGCATTAGTCCTGTAATAATATCATTCAGAAGATTCGTACTCTATAAAATAATTACTTTATATAGCTTTATTCCTCAATGCGTTAATGTTTACCGAATGTGAATCGCGATTATCTAAAGGCAGTTATCAAAAAGCTAATGAAGCCTGCACTGCGTTCTTGCAGTTTTTACAGTTTTGGTGCATTAGTCTTGTTAATAGTATCATTCAGAAGATTCACACTCAATAAAATAATTACTTTATTCCTCAGTGCGTCAACACTTAAAGAGTGCTAAAAGCTAATGTGACAAAAAGCTAATGAAGTCTGCACTGCACGATTTGCTTTTTTTTTTTTTTTTTGGTGCATTAGTCTAGTTAAAAATTTTATTCAATTGTGCGAATTGTTGGAAATTGTGCGAATCTTCAGAAGGCAATTATCAAAAAGAAACATGGAATTTGCAGTAGTTTAATTACAGTAGAAGAAGCCACTGTGTGATTTTTCAAAAAAATATATATTAAAACACCTGTGCTTCATGCAAATATACCCCCTTATTAACGATAGGCTGTTAAACAAACAGAAACAGTTGAAAGTGATGACATCAGTTATATGCAAATAGACGTATGATGTAATCTAATGACATCTAGCGGATTTTTGGGCAGAGCTTAGCAACTTTTTATTGAAAATAGTTGGCAACACTGGCTGTATAGATCTACACAGATCTGCGTTTGCAGCAGAGCGACAGCATACTAAAGTCACTGCTAGTGAATGAGGCATTAGACTTGTGCTCAAAACTGGAATATCATGTAAAACATTTACGAAGAAAGCAGCGTTTCCATTTGATGAGTCAAAGAAGACAAAATCATCACTTCCTGATAAACTGCTCCAGTTCGAGAAGCTACTGTTGGCCTTTTTTTCTTATATAATAAATTTATTAAGCTTCAAAAGACGAAGAAGATACGCAATGAACATGCGGTTGCTTTTGAAATTGTTAAGGGGTTCGCATACTGGATGTGCCACGCCATGACATGACACGCCATGTTTTTTAGAATTGTTTTTTAGAAATAGATTTCTATCAAGTTAGGCACACCAGCGATAGAAGTCAGCGGTGCCCAGCTATGACTGAGGACATTGTTCAAATTTCTGTCGCACCACAGAGCACCATTTGCATAGTTTCATATTAAATAACATGCGAATGTGCATGCTTGGTGTGTGCTATTTACAACTGTCATATGCGCGATGTGGCATAGCACATTCAGTGTGCGACCCCCTTGAGATGTTCTTTTGGAAAACAAAGGCTCAAAACAGTTCTTGAGGTAATAGTAATATAATAATAATAATAATAATAATAATAACATCGAACCATTTTGATGACAGACTTTGGCTGAGGGATTTTAGAATGACCAAAACAACATTTCAGACAAACATTGTGGTCAGTCTGCTGGTTTTCGACTAATGTGATCCCATCGCACACATTTTTTTGTGATTTTTTTGATGCGCATGCCCGAATTTATTCAGTAAATGTGTTTCTATCATAGTTTATACACATCTTTATTAAGTTTGTCCTACTCAGTTGTGTGCATAAAAATAGGGGAATGAAAATAGCTACTGACTTTTATTGATAGCCAAATGTTCTGAAAAAAAGTCACCTACATCTTGTATGGAGTAAAGAAATTTGCATTTATTTGTGAATAAATTTAAATTTACTATTATTACCATTACTATTATTAATTGTTTTTCTCATATTTTGTGTCAAAATGTAACATATTGCTCCCAAACAATGTTCCTTTTCTGATGACATCATCAAGTCCATTACTTTTTAGACTCCTCCCCTTTTCATAACTAACCATCTAGGGTATACTTTTGACTATCTAATACAGTGGCTCCCAAAGTGGGGGCTAGGACCATCTGGGGGGTCTCAGGACAATAAGCGGGGGGTCACTTCTTGATTTCCAAAAATATCATATACAGTATGTTGCTAAACTATTAGAATTAGCATATATTATCCATAACCTATAGAAAATAAACAGTATTTAATAATTACATAAAAAAAACAACAACATGCAAATAAAAAGCCATCAACCTTTCACTTTTTTATCCATTGGATTGCGACCCCTGGGGTTATTAGATTAATGACACAGCAATAGTGTTAGTTGCAGCATATTGATTTTACAGCACAATGTTAAACTTTAACACTTACGGCACTCATATACCTTAAAAATAAAGGCCATGACTAAACATAGAGGTTCAAAGGTGTGGTCTCTGAAATTAAACCAAGAATAGTCTTGTGATGTACACATTGTGCTCACCATTCTTATTAAGTAAGTTTAATATTAAATTAAACAAAAGAATAATGACTAAGAAAATTAGATGATTGGTAGACTATTGATAAGCTTGTTTATATAGTTTCTACTGGTGTGTGTGTGTGTGTGTGTGTGTGTGTGTGTGTGTGTGCGCACCATTGTGAGCAATATTTGTATGTTTATAACCACCTACAAGGATGGTGGGGGTTGCAAGTAACTAGAATTGTTATTTTTAGGGATCGCAAGCAAAAAAGCTTTGGAAGCCCTGGTCCAATCAGTTCTTTTTTTGATTAAATACTCTTTTTTTTCCTTTAAAATACCTCATTTTATCCTGAAATATCTTTGACTATTCACAATTAAAAGTAAAAATGTCTATTTTAAGTGTGACTTAAATGCACAGTCTCATTTGGAGCCAGTGTATGTTGTTTTTTTTTCAGCATCTTGTAGTTTGAATATGAAAAGTTCGACTAAGTTGTTGTTTTAAATGGTTAGATTATATTTCAGTTTTCATTCGAGTCCCATTTTCATTTCTACAGTTATTTAATTTCTTTTTAAAGTGTGTGTATGTGTGTCTATGCTCTATATAGTGTATTACAAGGGCGTAGATTTGCTCTAGACATTGGTGGGGATCATACACCCCTAGAGCGCGTGCATTGAACAGCATAAATTCTGTTTTACGCTTTTAAAAACATAAATAAACACTTAATAATACAAATAACAATCATGCCCCATGCTGCAAAAGTCAATTTACATGATTTTCCTGCAGTCAGACTTTGAGGAGGTATGAATGTAGAGAAATTTAGGGAGGTTTTAACTCTCAGAATTTAACTGTTTTATCCTGATTATTGTTTTTCATAATCATGAAGGCCAAAATGGAAACTGAATTTTGATTAATTGCACAGCCTTAGTTAATAGTATTACGGTGAACTTGTAGTGAACTTGGTGCACATGTAGGTTAAGAGTTGAAGGAGCATTACTTTATTTTGAAGTCAATTAAATTATTAGTAGGGACATTTCAGTAATTGGTGGGGGCACGTCCACTCTGTCCTTGCCAATTGTACTCCCTTGGCGTATTAACCTTTCAAAAAGCAATACAGTGCACATATTGGTCAGAATGGTGTACTATAGTATTGTGCAAATACCATTTTGCAAATCTTCTTGCTCTACATTGTGTAAATGTGGTTTTTAGTCATTTCTATTTGAGTTTTTAGTCATGTTAGTACATTAATTTAAACTAGAAAAGGAAAGTTCTTAAACAAACTTTATGGTGGCTTGAGAAACCCCAGTCTGAAAGTTTGAAGTAGCTTTAAAAATGAATCTCTGGATTAGTTTTTCAAACATTTGAAGCAGTCGGCATAGATAGATAACTACAGGTTAGCTGGTTTCTAGTATGGATCTAGTCATGTTACTTGGTAGGTGGTTGCTAGGGTGTTCTGAGTGGTTGCTAAGACATTGCTAGGCGATTGCTATGGTGTTGTAGGGGGTTGCCAAGGCATTGCTAGGCCATTCCTAAGGTATTCTGAGCGGTTGATAGGCGGTTGCTAGGGTGTTCTGAGTGGCTGCTTGGGCGTTGCTAGCATGTTTTGATTGTTTAAGGCATTGCTAGGCAGTTGCTAAGGTGTTCTGAGTGGATACTCGGCGGTTGCTAAGGCGTTGCTAGGGTGTAGCTAGGCGGTTGCTATGGTGTTTTGAGTGGTTGCTAAGGCGTTACTAGGTGATTGCTAGGGTGTTCTAGGTGGTTGCTAAGGTGTTGCTAGGCCGTTGCTAAGGTGTTCTAAGTGGTTGATAGGTGGTTGCTGGGGTTTTCTTAATGGTTGCTAGGGTGTTGATGGTGTGTTTTGACTGTTTAAGGCATTGCTAGGCATTTGCTAAGGTGTTCTGAATGGTTTCTTGGCGGTTGCTAAGGCGTTGCTGAGGTGTTGTTAAGGTGTAGCTAAGTGGTTGCTATGGTGTTCTGAGTGGTTGCTAAGGCATTGCTAGGGTGTTCTGAGTGGTTGCTAAGGCATTGTTAGGTGATTGCTAGTGTTTTAGGTTGTTGCTAAGGCGTTGCAAGGCCATTGCTAAGGAGATCTGAGTGGTTTATAGGCGGTTGCTAGGGTGTTCTGATTGGTTGCTAGGGCATTGCTATAGTGTTTTGACTCTTTAAGGCATTGGTAGGCAGTTGCTTAGGTGTTTTGAGTGGTTGCTCTGTGGTTGCTATGGTGTAGCTAGGCGGTTGCTATGGTGTTCTGAGTGGTTGCTAAGGCATTGCTAGGCAATTGCTATGGTGTTGTAGGTGGTTGCTAAGGTGTTCTGAGTGGTTGATAGGAGGTTGCTAGAGTTTTCTAGGTGGTTGCTAAGGTGTTGCTAGGCAGTTGCTAAGGTGTTCTGAATGGTTGCTAAGGTGTTGCCAGGCAGTTGCTATGAGGTTTTGAGTGGTTGCTAGGACGTTGCTAACATAAATTACCATGGTTCTATTATGAATTTGCATGCATGTTTTAGCAGACATTAGCATGTTGTTACCATGGTTCTAGTATGAATTAACATGTTGCTAGCATGTTTCTTGTTTAAACTAGCATGTTGTTAGCATTAATTTAGTATGAATTGGTATGTTGCTAGTATGATTAGTATGTTTGTTAGTATGTCCAATGTAAAGTCAATAGCAGTTTTTAACAATGGAAGTCTAGGGGACAGTTGCTAAGGTGTCTGAAGTGGTTGCTAGGGTGTGGCTAGTAAGATGAAAGGTCATCAGTCATTGGCAGATTGGTAGATTGGGAGTTAAATAAGCCCAACCTTAAGTCTGTATGACAGTCTGGTGCAAAGTTATGAGGTCATAAAGTTTGGTCCAATGTTACGTCAATGGGACTTTTACAAATTTTCTGGGTTAGTTTGGGAAAACCGTAAGTCGGATCAGGTGTAAAAGATATAGCAACCAGAGTCAGAGCAGTTTGGAAGTTTGGTGTTAGTTTGGTGGTTGTAGTATGAATATTCTAAGAGGAGATGCATGTAGAAATTAGTCTTAGAAGAAGACGGAAGAATATGTAGTGTAACAGTATGTTGGCTTTCTTAAGCCACTATAATTACATGGCAACTATTTCAGAGGCAACAATCGGAAATGCATTTAAAAACATATATGTACTGTAGTAATGTGCAAATGCCATTATTAACACACTGTAACAACAAATTTGCACCACAAAAGCACAAAATACCATTGGAAATATAAAACCCATCTTACATGGTGTTTTTCAAAGTACTATAATAATACCACCTGCTACAGTCACACAACCCCCATTAAACTGTGTAAAATCATAGTATCGTTTAGAAAAATGGACTAAAATGAAATCTGCTGCATAAGAGTGAAAGTGGAAAACACTAAAGCACAAGCGTGACAACTGCTCCACTTGAAAAATAGCAGGCTCATCTCAAAAAACACAAGTCTTTTCTCCTGTCACAGTTTGACCACAGCATGTCTGCTTAGTTCCTCAAAGCAAACTGATAGATGAAGAAATAATAGCTAAAAACACTAGTGGAATCCAGTTTGATGTGTCTTTCTGAGCCAAAACTTTCCAAAAATTCATTCAAAACTCGAGGTCAAGCACAATAAATCTAGCATGATAGCATATCAGCTTATCTGAAACAGCAGAAGATAGTAAATTACCAAAACAAAGGCACAAACTCAGTTCAAAACACAGCGTACAAACTTAAAAACTCAATTTTTTTATGCTCACCTCAATCCAAAGAGCTCAAAAACAAGGAAAGAGGTATAAAAGTGTTGTTCTTGAAGACCAGCGTTCGACTTTCTGCCAACTGACAGCTCTGGAGAGAGTAAAAATGCTGCGTTAACCACAGACTAAAACACACTACACTGCTACAACTTCCTCTTCAGGCTGGCAAACAGACTCATGGCCTTTAGATTTTCACGGCGAGAGAGATATGATCGAAATCTGCCAATGGTGGATGGTTTAGAAGCCAGACTGGATGTGTCTTTTGCATGTGCTGCAGTAAATTTCACACTATCAAGTGCACTCGTGCAGGTTTCCATGAGCGGAACTCGAGCGCTGGTGGTTAAAGTGGTGAACGAACATCAGTTTGTTTTTGCTTCTGAGAGCTTGTGAACTGAACCGCCGCTCTGTTGATGAGGTACTATAAGGTTTGATGAGTATTAACTACACTTGGAGGCTCTTTGTGGTTTTATTGAATGGAATTTCTTGTAAATGGGAATTTTACAAACATGAAATGACAAAAAAAGTCAAGACAACAGATATTTTTATGTTACTTTAACTTATTTTAATAAGTAAACAGGTTTCAACATTTTTTTAGTTGAATGAAATGAACTTTTCTAGTCATCTCAACTTCAGTCAAACTGATA
This sequence comes from Danio rerio, assembly GCF_052040795.2. Classification (NCBI taxonomy): domain Eukaryota; kingdom Metazoa; phylum Chordata; class Actinopteri; order Cypriniformes; family Danionidae; genus Danio; species Danio rerio. The sequence continues at coordinate 11,482,333 of NC_141042.1, forward strand.
TATAAATATAAGATGATAAACTTAAACTAAATGTTTCAATTGAAAACAACAAAAAAACATTTACTAATATATATTTTGAAATTAAATCTAAAAAAAAAAACAAAAAGGACTAATTTATGTAACTTTGGACGCTATTATAGATAACTAAAACAAACAAAAAAATAATAAATAAAGCTGAAATTAAATACTACAATAAAAAATGAACTGAAAAACATAAACAAAAAACATTTACTAAATATATATTTTGAAATCAAATCTAAAAATAAATAAATAAAAAGGACAATTTTCTTTAACTTAGGATGCTATTATTGATAACTAATAAGATAAATAAATAAATAAATAAATAAATAAATAAATAAATAAATAAATAAATAAATAAATAAAACTGAAATTAAATACTACAAAAAAAATTAACTAAAAAACGTAAACAAAAAACATTTACTAAAATATATTTTGAAATTAAATCTAAAAAAATAAATAAAAAGGACAACTTTCTTTAACTTTGGATGCTATTATAGATACCCAGAACAATAAATAAATAAATAAATAAATAAAATAAATAAATAAATAAATAAATAAAACTAAAATTAAATTCTACAATAAATAAAATTCTATAAAAAAGTTAACAAAAAATATTTACTATATATTTTAAAATGAAATAAAAAATAAATAAATAAAAAGGACAAATTTCTTTAACCGGATGCTATTTTAGATAACTAAAACAAACAAAAAATAAATAAAACTGAAATTATATACTACAATTACAAAATGAACTGAAAAACGTAAACAAACAAAAAACAGACAACTAATTAAAATAAGTTATTATACTATAAAGCCGTGTAGAAATATTACAATGATATTATCGAAACTTTAAAAAAATAATGAAATGTTAACTAAAGATTAGGCCCATACGGAATCTACACGCACAGAAATCCACAGATTTCTACAGATTTTTGAATCTATTTATTTCGTTGTGTAAATGTGTGTAGTTATTCAGTTTTTAAATTAATTCCAATAATAATATTGACTAACATAAAATGTTCATGATTTATTTACAATACAGTTTGTGCAGTAATATTTTCTGTCTTATAGTAGATACATTATATGAGTGACGTGCCTTGTTTACCAAATAAGTAGATCTATATGGATTTGCATTGTAAACATGAAATTAAATTTAAAAAGCTATCATTTTAATTTCATAAATTAAGTTTTGTTACGATACCCCCAAAATAATTCTGCATAGATCCACAATTTTTTATTTTAGTTGTTTATTTTTTTTTTTTACAAAATTCTCAGCAGAAATAACAAAAAATGTTCGCAGATTATGTCTGGACCTATCAAACCATACGATAAATACATACCAGAAGTGGCCCAACCAGAGTCCTGACTTAAACCTTATTGAGAATCTGTGAAGGGAGCTAAAGATCAGGGCAATAGCAAGAAGATTCTATAAACCTGAAAGAGTTGAAGTTTATAGGTAAATATGAATGGGCAAAAGTAACAGTGGAAACATGTAAAAAGCTGGCCAGCAATTATAGAAAATAGCCAATAAAGGCTTTTATTGATAATTGAGAAGGGTATGAATAATTTTGGACATGTTATTTTTTGTTTAACGGTAAAAAATATATTTTTTGACAACAGTGATGCCTCCAGTACATAGTCTTAACTTTTGGAAGAAGCCTGTGACATTTCTGTTCAAAATAACCTTGTAACTTTAAGACAGAATTGGCCAGGGGTATGAATAATATAATATAATATAATATAATATAATATAATATAATATAATATAATATAATATAATATAATATAATATAATATAATATAATATAATATGAGGTTTTGCTTGTTGGTAAAAACTCTCCAAGACAGCTTTTCTCTCTCAATTGACGACTGTTCCATTCATCCCTCAAAACAGGTTGAGAGTCTGGGTGTCATCCTTGACAGCACCCTATCTTTTGATTCTCACATCAATAACATCACCCGGTCTGCTTACTTCCACCTATGCAACATTAACCGTCTCTGCCCTTCTCTTCCCCCTCATGCCACTGCTCTTCTCGTTCATAGCCTTGTCACACCTCGTTTAGATTACTGCAACTGTCTTTTCTTTGGTCTCACTCATAAATCCCTCCGTAAGCTTCAGTTGGTCCAGAATTCAGCTGCCCGCATCATCACAAGAACCCCTTCTTCTCATCACATCACCCCTGTCCTGCAGCAGCTTCATTGGTTACCTGTTCATTTTCGAATTGACTTTAAAATCTTGATGTTAACATTCAAAGCCATCCACAATCTCGCCCCTTCATATTTGTCTGCCCTCATCCACATTTCTGTTCCTTCTCGCACCCTGCGATCCCTCCACTTGTCTGTTCCCTCTACTCGTCTTTCGTCTAGGGGCAACAGAGCATTTAGCCGCTCTGCTCCGCGGCTTTGGGATCATTACCTGCCATCAGAAACATTGACTCCCTCACACTACTCAAATCAAGACTCAAAACCCACTTATTTAAAATTGTTTTTAATACTTTTAATACTTAATTAATTTGATCTGCACCATTACTGTGTATATTTTATTATTTATCTAGTTGTTTTATTGCTTGATTGTACGGTGTCCTTGAGTTGCCAGAAAGGTGCCTTTAAATAAAATGTATTTTAATATAATATAATATAATAAAATATAATATAATATAATATAATATAATATAAACTCTATATTATCAAACTTAAGACAAATTTACAATGTTGTTAAATAACTTATCCAAGAACTTTTAAATCATTTACTCACCCTCGTGTTATTCCAAACAGATTTTCTGTCTTCTGTGGAACATAAAATTAGAAAGTTTAATTTCCTTTGATATTTTCCATTTAACGAAAGTCGATTTTCAAGTACTGTCGTTTTTGAACAAAATCTGTTCATGAAATAAATTTGAACTAAATCATATAATTTTTTTACTCTCTTCATGAAGTCTTAATCGATTTATTTATATCTTTTATATATATATATATATATATATATATATATATATATATATATATATATATATATATATATATTGCTCACATTAATATTTATCTATTTTATATATATGAAATCAGTCTAAAGACATTTCCCAGAATCCCATTATTTCTCTGTTGCAATCGGTACATCACAATAATTAACCTCGATAAAGCCAAAGCAACGCAAACACTTCCAGATTACTGAACTAGTTTGCAGTAACGAAAACAGGAGACTCATTAGAAACAAACAGATGGCCAACCAAAATGCAATGTAAGTTATGCCAACACAAAATACATACATTCCTAATATAAGAGTCCCATCTTACACTCAACACACTACAATTATATAGTATAAATTAGAATGTCACTCACCAATCTTACAATGCTTTGATCAGCTGTAGTTTGCCGATCTTTTTTCCTTCAAGGGATTATTATGCAGCCTTTGTCGATATCTTGTGGATGGACAACGTCGACAGTCTTTGCTCTGCTCAATGAAAGGCTAATGGCCGCTGACGGGATGCATCTCAGAAATTTTAATATTTAAAATAGGCACTATCCTTATAGATAAACTGCATAGTTGCAATATATTCAAATTACATTCTTGACAAAAAAAGTACAGTCATACTTACTGCAATATTTGTCAAACTGTAGTGAGTTTATTGATATACTTTTACTCTATATGGGGGAAGTAATAGAGAGGGGTGAGGAGGCTGTATGAGTTCTGATATTGCAGAATATCACATGGCTATTAGCCAATCAGATTCGAGAACCTGACAGAACTGTTGTTTATTTATATATCTATCCATATTTACACTGTAAAAAAAAAAAACCCTGTAATTTTCCGCTTTATTTTTTTGAAAAAAAAAAAAAGCCTAATAATAACGGCCGTTAAACTACAGAAAATTACTGTAAAATAAGAGGTTAAAATTTACCAGAAATTTAAATTGAAAGAAATTTCTGTAATTTAATGTCCGTTATTTCACAGTAAATTTCTGTAATTTATTGTTTGTTATTTTACCGTAAATTTCTGTAATTAATTGGCTGTTGTTTTCAGATGAATTTCTGTAATTTAATGTTTGTTATTTTACAGTAAATTTCTGTAATTAATTAGCCGTTATTTTCAGATAAATTTCTGTAATTGAATGTCCGTTATTTTACGGTAAATTTCTGTAATTCAATGTCCGTTATTTTATGGTAAATTTCTGTCATTTAATGTCTGTTATTTTACGGTAAATTTCTGTCATTTAATGTTCGTTTTTTTTTACGGTAAATTTCTGTCATTTAATGTCCGTTATTTTACAGTAAATTTCTGTAATTAATTGGCTGTTGTTTTCAGATGAATTTCTGTAATTTAATGTTTGTTATTTTACAGTAAATTTCTGTAATTAATTAGCCGTTATTTTCAGATAAATTTCTGTAATTGAATGTCCGTTATTTTACGGTAAATTTCTGTAATTCAATGTCCGTTATTTTATGGTAAATTTCTGTCATTTAATGTCTGTTATTTTACGGTAAATTTCTGTCATTTAATGTTCGTTTTTTTTTACGGTAAATTTCTGTCATTTAATGTCCGTTATTTTACAGTAAATTTCTGTAATTAATTGGCTGTTGTTTTCAGATGAATTTCTGTAATTTAATGTTTGTTATTTTACAGTAAATTTCTGTAATTAATTAGCCGTTATTTTCAGATAAATTTCTGTAATTGAATGTCCGTTATTTTACGGTAAATTTCTGTAATTTAATGTTTGTTATTTTACAGTAAATTTCTGTAATTAATTAGCCGTTATTTTCAGATAAATTTCTGTAATTGAATGTCCGTTATTTTACGGTAATTTTCTGTAATTTAATGTTCGTTATTTTACCGTAAATTTCTGTAATTGAATGTCCGTTATTTTACGGTAAATTTCTGTAATTTAATGTTCGTTATTTTACAGTAAACTTCCGTAATTAATTGGCTGTTGTTTTCAGATGAATTTCTGTAATTTAATGTGCGACATTTTACGGTAAAATTCTATCTATCTATCTATCTATCTATCTATCTATCTATCTATCTATCTATCTATCTATCTATCTATCTATCTATCTATCTATCTATCTATCCATCCATCTACATACATATACATGTATATAAATTTAATATTTCACCAAAAATGTCTATTACTGCCTGTAAATTGATATCAGGACATTTTAGGAGCATATTCTAACCACACACCTAAAACAAATGCTTATGATTATGCTTAAAGTGATATTCTGTACTTTGTCTTTTAAATTACAGTCCCACATAGTATCAGATCTATACCTTAAATAGCTTTAAATCTACATCACAATTAAACTTTGTAACTTTCATTAAATCACTCGTCAATATAAACAGCCATACAACACAATCAACACTTGTTCAATTTGGGGAACAGACACAACAGCCACGAGCCATTTCTTCCCAATAATTTTTAATTCATAAATTTCATATAAACAGTTAATTGTTGAATAATTTACACACAGCAAGATTTATTTTCATTTCATTCCAACATTTACTGTACACGTCACTGCTTGGCTCTCCTTGAAGAAAAAAATCAACTGGAAAAATAAAATCAAAACTGAAACATCGATCCATACGAGTAAATCATGGCACAGTTTGATCCTGGTCAGACGGATTAGTCGTTTCGTTTAAATAAGCAACGGTGTATTTCATTTTTTTTTTCTTCTGTGTACCGCAATGTAAATGGCACAAATTCAACTGGCAAAGTGAAAGCTGAGGGGAAAAAGTGTGTGTTGGTGATTAAATAACATTTTTAACAATACAGGTGAACTACGTGAGATCGTCTATGTGCACAGAAAAACAAACAGCAGGGATAAAAACGAAACAAACGAAACCATAAAACTTTCAACTAAACAGAAAATTTGACAGGATAATAATACACAAAGGGTGCTGATTACTTAATGCTTGAAAAGGCCAGATCACCCCGAAACACATAAAAGCCCCCAAACGATGTTGGATTTATATAAGAAATACACATTCAGCATTAACAAAACTCCTAACTGCGGTCAACGTGATTGTGTTCGTGTATGTTCTCGAATGTCGAATTTGCTGTAGCTTATAATAAAATCTGCAGTGGTCTTTTCCAGTTTATTTCACATTTGAAAAAGTACTGTTTATTCAATCAGGCGACACTTACCAGCTGCCACCGCTATTTTTTCTGAATCATACAAAGGGAGATCCCATTTACAAATACAAAAAGGATATGCAATCATTTCTTGGATGTACATGAAATTGAAACAATGCAAATGTCGTACAAAAGAAAGAACATCGTAGGCCAAATCCCGAACATCGTCCGATCGGTTTCGAAACCACAGCGTAACGCTGTGCGCTGAAGACATCACACTTTTTAAATCGAGAAGAAAGCTATATACACATTGATAATGTTTAATGTACATGAATAGGAAAAAAAGTTTACAGTCAAAAAAGTCATTGAATTTTTGCCCTCCCTATTTCGACTAAAAAAATAGAAATTAATATCTAAGCGTAATACTTTATCCTTTTAAAAACAATAAAATGCATACAATGCCTTGTGCTCGACCGGTTCTGCTTCGTTTTTCTTGCTGTAGAAAACCGCAATCATTTTTGGGTTTATCAAAATATTTATCCTCTAAAATTTAGATTTTTTACACTGGGAGCTGCCGAAGATGTTGTATGAATCTATCGTACAATAGCAAAACCCAAGAAGAGACAAGTTCAGCTTATTTCCAAATAAAAAGAGTATCTTTCACATATACCAATACAGTAAAACCGAGCCAAGCATCGAGCCGAAGATGTCGGAGAAATCTGTACAATAGGCTCCAGTTGAAAGATGTCGGGCGAAAATAAAAAACAATCCAGGGAGTTTGTTGGCCAGGTTTGGCTTGGAGGATACTTAGGTTTGTGTGCAAGGCACTATATGGGTCGCTCGATTTATTCTAGAGGCAACAAACGATGCGCAACGGGCATCCAAAGGCATCGTTTATGCAGTTGTCCATCTTTTTTTCTCGTACGTTTAACTAGCAGTGGATATTTGAATCTCCTCCGATAAACGAAACCCAACGCTCACATCTCCCTGAGAGAAAAAATAAAACGTTTTTATGGCACGTAGGATTGTCCGCGAGAATATTTACGAATGCATGTGTGTAAGGAGAGGCAGGTGAAGTCCGAGTTTACTATAAACTATGGCATTGATAGAAATCTTCACAGTAGAAAAACACAAAACATTGACAATCACATTTGGAGCAAACATACATAAGAAATTACGCTTTCGTACAGGGCATCAGAAAGTTTGTTCGGTGAGATGTTGCAGCGAGCGGAAAAAAAGTCGTTTTTGTTTGCCCATTGTAACCACGTAGCCTATAATAATAATAATTGCGCAATATGTTTGCGGACTTACAAACTGTGATTCAGTAGTCATCCACGTGACCAAATCAGCTTAAAACTTTACGGACTAAAGTGTACATGGCTTAAAGACAAGTGGCTTTACAAAAACTTGTTTGTATTATTCGAATAAGTGCTTCACATAAAAGACGATATAACATCGCAATACCTCCGATTCAAATTAGCGCTACAGAGCCAAAATGGTGTGTCGTACCTTAAATTATAAAAAGCAAGCTTTTCTGAACACCCCATTTACATTTTACTTATGTAATACTCTATAGCTAACTTATCGTTAAATTGAATCGTTTCGCAACTGAACTGGCTCTGCATATTAGAAACAATCTTTGGATTCAAAGCCTTGGGAAAGTAGAACAATCGCCAAAGGGGAGTGATTTACGTTCGTAAAATTGCGCAGCCTCTAGTGGCCGAATTAGGGACTGCACTGTTTGTTTTGCTGCCCCAAAACAAGCCTGATAAAGAAGTAACTAAAGAGAGACGCACTACGCTCTAATCAATTTCTAACAACATACTGAGGTAGACTGTGTCCAAACAACCAACAGAAAGACATTAGCGCTAGTAAACCCACCGTGTTCTCCGTCTCTCTCTCTCTCTTTAATTAAACATAAAATAAACATCTAAAAGACTAGTTTTACCCGCCTTAAAGTATTGTAATAAAAGCTAGCAGGGATTTACATAATCATGAGGATCGTAAAATAAATAAAAATACCAATATCTGCCTTTTCAAAGATATGATAATCTTGTTATTTCTGAAAAACAAAACAATCGTATAGACGCCTGCTCACAGCTACAGAAATTCTTTGTAGTAATGTACGAAGAGCTACAAGCAAGTTGGATTTCTTCGATTCTGCTATGTACATCTGAAATAAAGCCAGTAATGCTGAAAAAGGGACCTTTTTTATATAAATCAGGCTACGTTAGAAAAAGGAGAAAAAATAGGTGTGAATTCCAGCCTCCTGTCATTGTACTACTGAAACTGCCCACAAATAAATATTCAAACACGCAACAAAATACACGCACATACATGAAATGTGCACGACAAGTAAGATCCAGTAAAAACGCCATCTCTCTAGCCTCTGGCGATTGGAGAAGGCACAAAGTTGAGGAATCGAGCGTCTGCCTACAAAGCTTTTTCTTCTTTAATAGGGATTTATTTGGGAAAATGCGTCATTCGTTGTTATCATGCGAACGACACTCACTTTTTGGATACTTTGATAGGTAACAAAGCCTGATCAAGAATAGCTTACAGCATAGGTCTCAAACTCAATTCCTGGAGAGCCACAGCTCTGCAGTTTGGCTCCAACCCTAATCAAACACAGCTAATCCAAATAATCGAGGGGTTCAAGAGTCTTAAACACCTTTATTAGGTACAACAGCTGTGTTTGATTAGGGTTGGAGCAAAACTGTGCAGAGCTGCGGCTCTCCAGGAATTGAATTGGAGACCTACAGTATGGCTTACAGGAATGTTTTAATGATCCGATTGAAATATTGCCAATTTAAATGAATATTTCTGCTGTCAAAAACAACAATCCAGAATCCCTCTGTAGACCAGCTTATCTTTCACAATAAGATCCTAAATCCACCTGAATAATCCAACGTTTCATATCCCACGAATAACTATGCTAAAAAACATTACCAAAACATTCTCCATGACCATATCCTACAACAATCGGATTTTTGACAGCAAACCTGAAGGTTTATTCCTGAACTCCTGAACTGAGCATTCGAAAATTTGCATTTATATTTCAACAACACTACCACTAATAATAATAAATATTATTCTTACTATTATTACTACTAGTGATCTATTTATTATTTATCACCCAAAAATAAACATCTTGATATTTTGAATTCAGGCCAAAACCAAAAACTCGCCCCTCTGTACGCTGGAATATCACTGTGATTCACCCAGAATATTAATGCGATCTTTTTCCTTTTGGTTAGACATAAAAAAACAGCTCATAAAAAGAGACATTGTTGCAAAAAATATTGTATAAGCAAAGCTGATGAAGACATTAGAAAAAGACATAAGAATTATGTACAAAAGTTCAGATGTTGTGAATAGTACATTTAAAATACTGATACCTATATATATATATATATATATATATATATATATATATATATATATATATATATATATAATACCCACTATATATCAGAGCAGCAGCTATTGGTCAGTCTGAGGAACCCTTTTGTCCAATTTGTAACTGTTAAATATCCTTCAGCCAGTAAAAAGGACACAGGAGTAAAAGATCAGAGGGGAAAAAAAGAAAATAAAGCAAATAAATTAAACCTCATTCACCAGAACACCATGTGAAGATCATCAGTGAATTCAGGAATTCTCCAGGACAAAATAAAAGTCATTCCTCTACAAAAACAGAAGTTTGTTCTAAAAGAAAAGAAGCCATCCCATAGTTCCACACTGTAAAGTCGTTGCTTTAAAGAAACGAACACAAATATTTATAGACACTTCTCTTTTTTTATAGGCCACTTAATAAAAGGCCACTATATTAAAAGATTTCCACTTTGAACAAAAAAAGAGAAACAGGAAAAATAAGCATCCAAGGGTCGAAGGAAGTGGACATTGAGGTGACGTAGCCAAAGCAGCTTTTCTGGTTGATTTAGTCATGTTCACAGTTTGCTTTCCCTCCACCCAAAACCAAACTGTCTCGAAAACTTGGCAAAAGTGTAAAAAGTGTCAGAAAGCGAACGGTGTTGGTTGAGAAAGGAAACGTCCATTTTCGTTGTAACCATAAGAGTTTAGCCGTGAGACAGAAACAACATAGACGACAACGATGACGACAACAACAACAAACAAAAAAGACCTGAGATCTGTATCTTTAAGGGCCTCTGCAAAAATAATGCATTTAAAAACTTTCTTTAAAAAAAAAAAAGGTAGAAGAAACGGTGAGGCAAATGTTAGGACGGACTAGATCTGGGTAAAGACAGAATTCGGCCATTTTTCTTTCCACCGTTCATATGTGTGTACGGCACATGCTCCTCGTAATTGCCCCGTAGGCCCACTGAGGGGCCGTTGTCTCTACTGTGGCTCTCCTCGCGTTGGGAATAGGATGAGGGGTCCAGTGGTATGCTCTCCATGTTCTCGAAGTCCATGTCAAACTCCTCGCTCTCGGGCGCTTTGTTCTCCTCGCTGTAGAAGAACGAGACCTCTTGAAAAGTAGGATGCAGGTCCTCCTTGATCATCTCGATGATCTCGTGGAAGGTTGGCCGCATCTTCGGGTTGTACTGCCAACACATCTGCATGAGGTTGTGCCTGGGAGAAGAGTTCAAGCAAGAGAAGACAATCTTACCAACTACATCTCATTATCCAGCTCACATTTTGTGTCTCCATGATATGGAAACATCTTGGACAAACAAAACTGGAATTTCATTAATGTTAGGTAAACATTTTCTGCTGGTACCTTGACTTTGGACTAAGATGTGCTTTTGTCGATCAGGTCAAATGGATGAAGCTAAACCCAGGTGTAAACTGGTCAAAAATGGCTTTACCTTGTTCATGTTTGACTACCCCAGTGATATTTAAATGCATGTTAATACAAGGTGAAAACAGTGATGCATCTCAGCTGATCACTGAATCACTGAAAATACCAAGAGGAATGAGGAACAGCGTAGTTTTAAATACCAAAGGATGTAGTATTTCTTAACAAGCTAAACCACTCAGCTACAAGAAAGCACATGATGTAGGGAATTAACCAGCCGATGCAGAGTAAAGATTTCTTGCTATGGTGATCGGCCAATACTGAGTATCGATTCTAATGCTTCAAGCTTTAGAACTGCGCCATTGCATAAAGTCGTGGCAGCTAAAACCCTGGATCTACAATGGATGCAACAAAGAGACCATCTCTGGAACCCACATTTGTAGGCAGCAAAACAATCACCAATGCCCTCATTTACATCCTCACTTGCTGTAGCACTGCTAAGTATAACCTGAAAGTACTCACATGTGTCTTTAATTGCTTGCAAACAAAGAGCAACTGGTTTATGAGATTGGCCAGGTTTAGTGAGTGCCAATCTCTATTGGGCAATAATGATCACCGGCTGATCAATCCCTAACATCATAGTCTAAGTCGGTCCACTCAGGTTTACCTCCATGTCCGTACTTACATTCTCTCCGGACAGTTCTCCGGTCTATCCAGGTATCCTCCGTCCATGACGAACTTGAGCACCTGCTCATTGGACAGTCCCTGGTACGGCTGCTCAGCAAGTGTGCTGATCTCCCATAACACCACTCCGAAAGACCTGGAAGTTGACAGATTTCCGTTAAAGTTCCGGCCCCAGACCAAATGTACAGTTCCTCTCCTGGAGACTTTAGCAAATTTCTGCACCACTTTGAAAAGTTGGGTACATTTGGTACTGAACAAGCAGAGACCTGCAAAGTTGCACTCAAACCCTAATAAAACACACCTAAACAAGTAAATCAAGGTCTAAGTGTTAATATAAAGATACAGGCAGGTGAGTTTTTTCAAGGCTTGCTTAATCTCTGCAGGATTGTTGCTTTCTAGGACCATACTTGTCCACCTCTGGACTGGGTGTTTCTAGCAATCCCAATGATCACTGGTGACCCATTCCTGCAGAATGCAGAGCCAACCTGTACCAACAAACTTGCCTTGAAAATTAAGTCTTGAATAAGCTTGTGCAGAGTTGGGATTGATACTAAACTTTGCATGATAGGGGTCACTCAGGAAGAGGACTGGACAATCAACAGGATTGGCAGGGCATTTATTAAGCAGTTGTTCTTCCAGGAACCTGATTAGAAATACCCACCAGCAGTCTGAGTGAGCAGTGAATACACCATCTTTCAACGACTCTGGTGCCATCCATCTGACAGGCAGTAGGCCTTTCCCGCCCTTGCGATAGTAATCAGTCTCGTAAATGTCTCGCGTCATGCCAAAATCTGCAAGAAGATAAACCCCAAAACAAATCAAGACAATTTCACCCTTTTGAACCACAAGCTGACTGTACTCAATTCAGGTTGACTTGCCTCCAATTTTGACGGTGTAATCTTCAGCCACCATGCAGTTTCTTGCAGCGAGATCTCTGTGGACAAACTTCTTAGCATTGAGGTATGCCATCCCATCCGCTATCTCAGCTGACATTTGGATCATCTCCTTTAGGGTTGGCGGTGGACTGCCTGGGTTATTCTATTGAAAAACAATTGAATCAGTGGTTAAGGCCAGATGCTTCAATTAGCATTAGCATTTTTGTGGACTCATATAACCATACAAGATAAAACGAACTTGTCCATTATTAAAGCTCAACTGAAATAATATTATTGTCATAACACCCACATATGTAGGGATAATCAGATTCAGGGGGCTCGTCCGGGATATTGAAATATGATTGATCTACAAAAGAAACAGAAAGTCTTACTTCCGCATCAGGCCTCAGGCTACGCAGGTAGCTTTTCAGATCTCCGTGCGTCATTAGTTCCATGACAACCAATGTCGGCTGTCCCTTGGATACCACACCAAGCAAACGCACCTAGATAAACAAGCCAAACATTCAGACAAAGCTTTCGTCACTTTGATGAACTTCTTAAAGTCGTCCACACTTACCACATGGTGGCAGCTAAAGGCTTTCATGACTGAAGCCTCATTAAGGAACTCAATCCTCTCGCGCAGACTCGCCGACTCATTTACAGTTTTCACAGCAACTCGAGTGTCCGGTTCACCCTTTATGATGTCTTTAGCAATGCCTTCATACACCATCCCAAATGATCCCTGCCCAAGCTCTCTCATGACAGTGATCTTCTCACGAGGAACTTCCCATTCGTCAGGGATGTACACTGCAAACACACAAGTTCAGTATTTACTATCACAGAGGTGTACACCGATTAATCATCAGTTATTATCTTAAATCATATTTTACCATCATTTGCACTTATATATTCTGGGTTGGAGGAAGCAATCAGTGGGCCAGTTGGTCCTTCAGTTTGTCTGAGAGAAAAGAAATGTCTACATCATACCACTGTTTATGCAATGAATAAGGGCTTGATTTAATTTCTTAAACTTACTTCTTCTTCAAGACAAAGTAGCCTACGCTGGCCAGAATCACCAGTAAGAAAATGCAGATGGCTAGGATGATAACGATTTTCATGCTCATTTCCCCTGCAAAACATGCTTGTTAGAGACAGAAGTGCTGCTAAATTCAGAAAAAAAGGTATAGTAAATAAAGTAAAGCTTACTGTCTTGAACATAAAAGTATGCAGGATCAGTCCAAGAACCATTGCCAGCCAGCGAGGTGGCACGAACTCGCACACTGTAATTCCCAGGATGCCCTACTCTTAATCGATAGCCATGGTTTTTCTCATAGGAAATTCTGGACACGCAGATTTGATCCTCCTGAGAGACCACAAACATTTAAAAACATTACAGCAGGTAGACATTTTAATGTCTATGGCATATACATACACACCATAATTTATAACACTTACGTAGTTATCAGACATCCGTAGATACTTGACTTCATACAGTATGATCATGCCGTTAGGAGTTTTGGGCTCTTTCCATCTGATGTAAACAACATCCGGCTCGTCAGGAAAAAATTCGTGAGTCACTGGCTCGGCAATGACATCAGCTTTCACTATGAAAACAAGTGGAAACTCAATACATTCCAATACCTTTCTATAATCTAAAGCAGTGTTTCTCAACCCTGCTCCTGAAGGCACACCAACACAACATTTTGAACCTCCCCAAAATCAAACAGTTGAATCAACTCATCAGAACACAAGAAGAGACACCAAAACCTGAAGTTAATGATTAGATAAGAGAGACATCCAAAAATCTTCTGTTGGTATGCCTCCAGGGACAGGGTTGGGATACAATGATCTAAAGCAGTGTTTCTCAACCACGTTCCAGAAGGACCACCAGCTCTGCACATTTTCCATGTCTCCTTACCCAAACACACCTGATTCAGAGACTTAAAGATCTGTAACGGGTGTGACAGACAAAGGAGACATCTAAAACTTGCAGTGCTGATAGTCCTCCAGGAACGTGGTTGATCTAAAGTAAATAAAGCATATTTGAAGAGTCTTACGTTCAGGGAGTGTGCGGGCCTTGACGTATGTTGGCATGCTGCAGCGGCCCGGGTCTGTGGGGTCGTTGCAAGCGTGGATCTCAATCTGGTAGCTGGTGAAGTGGAGCAGGTTGGAGATGACCATGGCCTCTTTGGAGCTGGCTTTGAACACCATCTTCCGGCTCTTTTCTTCCTCTGGGATTGAAGTGGTTGGAAAGTTGGGTATTATAGTTGGTGTGGTTCCAAAATTTGGCAACGTTGCATTGGCTACGCCAACTGAGCGACGCCGACGGTGGGGCCTGAGGGTCGACAGAAAAGATGGAGGTTCAGCCAGAGCAAATGAATGAACATCTACATTTTATCTGAATAACGTCCCATGAAATTAAAATAAAAATGTTTTTGGTCACAATTTATTTTGATGGTCTGTTTGTTGAATTGAAGTTACATTGCATCTGCATGCCAACTAGTTCTCAATAGACTATAAGTAGACCGTTAGGTTGGGGTAAAGGTTAGTGTAAGTTGACATGTACTTGCAAAGTTTCTTATAGTCAGTTAAATGTCTGTTGATGGAGCAGTATCAACAGATATTAAGCAGACAGTCTACTAATACTCAAATGGTCCATCAAAATAAAGTGTTACCAAGTTTTTTAGATGTTAGTATCAGTATTGTTAGTTTTAGGATATCCATAAGGCTAGTGTGCACCAAAACAGTGACAAAATTCACATTTAGAAGATATAAATGAACCAACGGTTTATTCCCGTCATCTCATACTTCAGTTTCTCATCAAATCCTGACCAATCAAATGCTCTAATATCTGACGTGCCCCGCCTTCTTTAAGATGCTCTAATTTGATGCTTAAGATCAACCCCTCTCACTGGCAGAGCTATGCTAAACTGCTATTAGTTGTTTTTTAAAAAGGGGAGGAACTAGTCTGTCCCATCTTCTCTTCATGTTTTGGTTGAGATGACATCATGATCAAACATTGAATAATAAATACACATTTTAAAGCCCTTCATGGGACCTTTAATTTGCAGTCACAATAGCAAAATTTGCTAAACTCTTTTTTTTAAAAGGTGGAAAGTTAACATTTAACAAAATGTAACATTATGAAAACCCAAGAGTGGGAATGGCTTATTTGGGAATAGTCTGTCCCTGTTATGCTGCTGAAGTACTGATACAAAATAAACTTTAAAAAGGTGATTAATTCAATTAAAAAATAATAAATTATTCAATATATGTTAAAAATATATTATACAACGCAATTAAACAATATAAATTAAATAAAAATAATTATAAATAAAAAAAATCTAATAAATAGTGCATAATATTAAAGTATAAATGTATAGATTTATAGTTAAAATATATTATGAGAACTAGAAAAGCACTAATTAAAAAAAGTCTAATTACAAAAACAAAAAAATTAATTACAAAAATGCCCAAACATTTATAAAATACTGACACAAATATAAATATGGTTATCATCTAATTAATGTAAAATGTTTGCTTAATGACACCAAGATGAATTAAAAATAAATTATTATATATATATATATATATATATATATATATATATATATATATATATATATATATATATATGTATATGTGTGTATATATATATATATATATATATATATATATATATATATATATATATATATATATATATATATATATATATATATATATATATATATATATATATTTATATATTTTTTTTTTTGCAATGTTCTGCAATATCAGAACTCCTACAGCCTCTTTACCCTTTGTGTATTACTCTGCCCACATACAGCCAGCAAAAAGCAGACATTACAGATCTAAAGTTTAAAAGATGCACGCTCAACTGTTTAACTGTCAGCTTATGATTTGAATCCGGAAGAAAGTAGTTCCTCGTACAAAAGAGTTTTTGAGACTCTCCGTGTTTGATTTTGTTTTTATATACACAATTATGCCGTCAAACTGTTGTATAAACGCAATATCACACTCATAGCAGTGTGATATGGCTGTATATCGGCACCGGTGGGGGCACTAAGGTATATATATATATATATATATATATATATATATATATATATATATATATATATATATATATATATAGACATATATGAAGTGTGCTTCACACTGATGAGTGGGCTTGATTCTCTGAGCACTAATAACAGTTCCTTTGTATAATTAGCAGTTCCTGTGTGTATTGCCTGTTCTTGTTGAATCTCTAAATATCTCCTAAATTGTAAGTCTCTTTGGACAAAAGCGTCTGCCAAATGACTAGATGGAAATGTAAATATAAGTAAAACTTCTGTCAATAAAGTGCATATTTTTAACATTTCTGCCACAGGAAATGATACAGTGTGAATCTTGAGGCATTTCTTGGCCAAGTAAGCTGCAGTGTGAACTGTTAGAGGTAATTAAACGGTGAACCAGCAGATGGCGCCACAGGCACTAATGTAAACAGTGAGGACTCCATTGACACTCCAGTGATCTGTTCAGCAGCATATTAAACTGGCCACCATTAAACCACAGCACACTTCAAAGAGAAAACACACGGCATCTAATAACTAATGGTCAAAAAAACGAATGGTCAAAGACATAATAACAACATTTAAGTCCACATATAACTGTAGTAAAAATCATCATCATCTCCATGGCTGAAATAGCCTATTTTGAGGGATGTAAACAAAAACAATGGTGATGCATTTCCTGTTTTACATTTTTAATCCCTATAGCTTCAGAGAATCCAAAAATAGACACATATTGATAAATAATATTGAATTGCCTCTTGTTACAGTTATGAAACGGGTTTGATAATAACAAGCAGGAAATGTTCACGGATCAATGACAATACCACGTTGAAAGGTCTATATATATATGTACCTGGGCTCGAACACTTCATTGTGCAGGTAGTTCTCGAAAGTCTTGCGAAACTCAGTTTCTTCTGCCTCTTTCTTGAGCTGCATTTCGGTTTTGGGACAAGCGCAGCAGTGCCCCTTCTGGTCTGGAACCTCCGTCTGGTTAAGCTTCTGGTCCTCCTCGACGTCGTGGTGCGTCGGCGTGTGGGACGGCACTTTCATACCTGACAAACAAGAGCATTTACTTAGTCTTTCTCATCTTTGGAATCATTCTGTCATTGTCTAATATCACCTGTCATGCTAATAATTGTCAGCGCTAGCAATACTGGATACACGAAATGCAGGAAATGCCAAGATAGTTACCTGAACTATGGTTTTATTTCATTTTCTTGAAGCAAAGTGTCCCTGACCCAGCCACAGTGCATTATCTGCACCAAGTTCTTGCTAACGAATGCATGAGGCCGTCCAATTTAATAAGAATTTGCAGATTACTTATCCCTAATACCGTAAGGTGTACCCAATACAAATGACCTACTGATGTTTTGCTTTTATATTTTACATCAGGCTAATATTTGTGCATAAACATATAGATACAGTAATAAACATACCGTTTGTTTGTATACAACTTTTTTGTCATACATACTGCAGACTTATATGAGTGATAATATCATTAAATGTGGGACCTTACAATATTTTCCGGGGGAAAGGATGTCTCAGGCAAAAAAAGGTTGGGAATCACTGATCTACAGGCTGTTGCTGAATGTACCTTGCTGGCAGTAGTCAAACTTGTAGTGTGTGATGTCCTCGCTCTGCTTCTGGCAGTAGATGATGTAGTGTGTGATGTTTCCATTGGGGTCTGACGGCGGTTTCCACTTGAGGATGATCTGAGAGGACGAGTTTGACCAGGAGTGAGGATCCAGCGGCACTGAAGGCCCTATTGAACAGCAGAAACACACACAGAGAAGCATTCACATCTCAGACAACGCTCGGTTCACAACAAATCACTCAGATTTACTTTTTATTTGTTAAATACTAAAATAAATATTATATTATATCATATTAGATTATATTATATTTTATTATAATAATATATATTTTTTAGTTTAATTTTATTATTATTTAATAATTTAATATTATTTAATAATTTTAATATATTTAATTAGTACCAATATAATATTAACAATTATGCATAACTATGAATGCATGCATGCATGCAAGTAGTGTAATTATGGTTTATTATTTATTTAAATTTTTCAACCTACATTAAAATGATAATTTTACAACAAATGTAATGCAACATGTATTTTTAAAGAAATTAGTTGCATATATATTCATATACATAGTAAAAGAAAAAAACATAGTATATTTTCTAATATTACAATTATATTTTTTTATTTATAATTTTATATATATATATATATATATATATATATAGGTACAATCTGCACGTGTGTATGATTTGTACATTTCAAATATTATATAATCTTATATGTATAAATTATTATATAAATTATTTGTATAAAATTTAATATTGCAATTTTATGCATGATTGTGCATAATCTTTTTTAATTATATCTTTACTCATTGTTATAAACTTAAATGTATTTTTATATATTTGTACGTTTGTGTGAGTAAATATAACACAAGATATAATACTTTATAAACACTATTTATTTATTTAATTATTTATTTGTTTTATGTAAAAACTATTTATTATGTGTGTGTACATTCATCAAACTTAACTTATTGATTAATATAAAATTACAATAAAATATTAATTCCCATATCATAAACAATTAACTTGCTTTTTTATATTGGATATATTTATGCATGTACAGTTAAAGTCAGAATTATTAGCCCCCTTTGAATTGTTCTTCTTTTTTTAATATTTCCCAAATGATGTTTAACAGAGCAAGGAAATTTTCACAGTATGTCTGATAATATTTTTTCTTCTGGGGAAAGTCTTATTTGTTTTATTTCGGCTAGAATAAAAGCAGTTTTTAATTTTTTAAAAACATTTTAGGGTCAAATTATTAGCCCCTTTAAGCTATATATTTTTTCGATAGTCTACAAAACAAACCATCTTTATACAATAACTTGCCTAATTACCCTAACCTGCCTAGTTCACCTAATTAACCAAGTTAAGCCTTTAAATGTCACTTTAAGCTGTATAGAAAAATATCTAGTCAAATATTATTTACTGTCATCATGTACAAGATAAAATAAATCAGTTATTAGAAATTAGTTATTAAAATGATTATGTTCAGAAATGTGTTGAAAAATATCTCTCTGTTAAAGAGACATTGGGGGAAAAAATTAACAGGGGAGCTAATATTCAGAGGGGCTAATAATTCCGACTTTAACTGTATATGTGAGTGTCTATATACAACAATATAATTCATCTTTTAATAAAAGCAAATGTATTTTAACTTGTATATTTTATTCCATAAATCTACCATATTTTATACTGGTCCCCCAATAAACAGACTTGGTAATGCTGATCTTACGTGTGGCGTTGGTCCTGACGTAGATGATCTCGGTCTTGGCTCCTCTGACCTGATGGTCTTCTGAGGCTGCGAGCTGGGCTTTCACCATGACGGCGTATTGAGTCCAGGGCTTGAGAGGCATGATCAGGTACCCCGGCTCCACCTCTTTACCTTCACTAGGTCTCTGCGGTGGCTCTACGTCTGCAATGGCCCAGCTGTTAGAGCCACACGCGTCCTGCCCGTCGTATTCAGTCACGTTCCTGTGAGGACTGAAGCGGGAAAACAGGCACAGTTAACCAACGCAGTGCTTTCAATAGTGATTATTATCTGTATTTTTGGATTAAGTTACTGATTAAAGTGTTCATTCTTATACACTAAGATGTTTTTGGATTGTCGTATAATTAATGTTATAAACATCTATAAATAATACAGTTTATTTTTGAATGAAAGAAAATGTATTTATATATATATATATTTTTAGACTACATTTTTTAAAAATACTTTAAAATATTTTATAATACACTACAAATATACTATATTTTATACTTTTTTACCAGTATAATAGTAATACTACATTATTGGTACATTTTCATGGAATTAATGTTTTATTAATTTAAAATGTTATATATATACAAACCGGCCACTTTATTAGGTACACCGTCCAACTGCGTTAACGCAAATCAGCCAATCACATGGCAGCAACTCAATGTATTTAGACATGTAGACATGGTCAAGACGATCTGCTGCAGTTCAAACCGAGCATCAGAATAGGGAAGAAAGGGGATTTAAGTGACTTTAAACGTGGCATAGTTGTTGGTGCCAGACGGGCTGGTCTGAGTATTTCAGAAACTGCTGATCTACTGGGACTTTCACGCGCAACCATCTCTAGACAAATGCCTTGTTGATGCCAGAGGTCAGAGGAGAATGGCCAGACTGGTTCCAGTTGATAGAAAGGCAACAGCAACTCAAAAAAGCATTCGTTACAACGGAGGTATGCAGAAGCGCATTTCTTAATGCACAACACGTCCAAACTTGAGTTAGATGGGCTACAGCAGCAGAAGACCGGGTGCCACTCCTGTCAGCTACGACAAGGAAACTGAGGCTACAATTTGCACAGGCTCACCAATAGAAGGTTGGAAAACGTTGCCTGGTCTGATGAGTCTCGGTTTCTGCTGCAACATTCAGATGGTAGGGTCAGAATTTGGCATCAACATCAATAAAGCATGGATCCATCCTGCCTTGTATCAACAATTCACGCTGCTGGTGGTGGTGTCCATCTCTTTATGACCACAGTGTACCCATCTTCTTATGGCAACTTCCAGCAGGATAACACGTCATGTCATAAAGCACCAATGATCTCAGACTAGTTTCTTGAACATGACAATGAGTATTTAACTGTACTCAAATGGCCTCCACAGTCACCAGAATTCAATCCAATAGAGCACCTTTGGGATGAGTTTTTAATTTTCCCAATAAGATATTTTTATGGTTTTGTACAAATTAAGATGAATTATGCTGCTATTCTGCATAATTAAACATTAAAAGGCAAAATAACTGTTTACATTATAATATTTTAAAATATTATTAGTCATACAATAAAAAATTCTCATAATAATATAAAAAAGGAGGACGTGCAGCAACATTTTCAAAACTATTTTAATATAATTTTGTTTTATAGGATTTAAAATGAGCAGAACTACATATGAACAATCATGGTTAAATAACTGTGAAGCTGATTGGTTGGTTCTTGTCACATGTCATGCAGTTCACTTCAACTCTCTATGTTGTAAACCTCGAAAAGTGACTGCATTTCCGCCTATTTGCACACTCAAAATATGAAATATGTGAAGGATCTCTAAATCAGGCCTTGATTTACATCATATAAACAGCTTCAAAAGTGAAGCACAATAGATACTGAAAGGACCACACTCACGCTTCCTTGTAGAGCACCATGAATCCCAGCAGGTCTCTGAAGTCCGAGGGCCAGAAGGACTCCCATCGGATGAGGATCTTGTCGCTCATGGTGCGGATTTGTGTAAATTTGAGTATGTGACTTTCACCTGCAGGACAGAATGAAGATCGGGTCTACTTTACGGCTAAAAAATTAATGCAGATGCTCTAATGGTTTCCAGTACAAACCATCAAATTTAAATCTTTAAAAGCAGCACATTTAAAAGGTTTCCAGCAGAGCTGTGCAATATGACAATGAACAAAAATAAAAGGTCTGTAGTTTCATATTATATTTAATCATTTATAAAAAAAATGTTAACAATCATTTTATTTACCAATGTTTTGTGTTGGGTTTTTGTTCATTTTTTATTTAATATTTGTTTTATATTTTTACATTATCAAACATTTGCCCCGAAGTTCTAAATAAAGTGAGAAATATGTAAAAAACAAATAGTCCTTTAAATTGGGTCAATGTATATTGGTACTATACAGACTTAATACTATATGATCATTCATATCGTCATAAGTAGGCCCACACGGAATCTGCACGCGCAAAATTCTGCAGAATTCCACAGATTTTCCGCAGAATTCCACAGATTTCTGCAGATTTTTAGCCCATTATTAATTCTGTTTATTTACTTGAGTAAATGTGTAAATCTGAATTTATTCAGTTTTTATTCAGTAATTTATTACTTTTTATTTAATATATTAAGGTTTTAGTTATGATACTCCGCTTGATACTCCCAAAATAATTCCACAGAAATCCGCAGATTTTTACCAAAATTATCCGCAGAAATAGCAAAAAACGTCTGCAGAATCCGTCAGGCCCTGGTCATGAGGTTGTGAGATGATTTATATCACGATAGGAGATTTTCGCCTACTCTCCAGTTTGTTTTGGAACATTCTTCATTAGAATTTATGGGTTTTATTTAATAACTGACGGGTAGAGACCCGCACCCAATATAATTTCCATTATAAACATTTCATGACAGTTTATATATATATATATATTTGTTTGTTTTTTCAGCATGTTTTGACACGACATGCGTGAGACTCTTACAGTAGGACTGGTCTTTCTCATTGCTGATGTCGTTCATCCTGTTCTTGGTGCCGGTGGCTTGTTCCATGCGCAGGATCTCAGACTTGCAGAGTTTGCCGTTTTGGATGAACTTCATTCGGCCTTTGAGGATGGTGAGGTTGTGTTTGTTCCAGTCCCACAGCTGGCGCAGGTTCTGGTTGTCCATCGCGTGGAACGAATAGTTTCTGCAAAAATCAAGAGTGCATAACATAGATCTATTAGTAGTTCTGATAGATGATGCTTACTGGTCAATTTTTAATTATCGGAACAGTGTTTTCCAGTTTCCAGTCTTTGCAATGGACTTTTATTTTGACAACACACAAACTTTTTTAATTGGGTATATGCTGAGCTAGTGTTGTTCCCATACTTATAAACTTCCGGTGACCGGTTATTGTGTTTTTTTCCCATTTTATATGGTTCCTTTTACAGCATCGATGTTGTAATATAATTAAAATACATTCAGTTAAATAAACTTTGGCATTCATTTAGTTGTTCAAGCGTAAAACGAGACAAAAGGCCTTTTACTCGCACTAGCCCGTCAGTATCGGCAGGCTAGCGCAGAAGCTCCATTAAATATACTGGGGTAAAATAAATGCTCGGATTATAAAGACATGGCGGGGGAAATGTAATTTAATTCAGTGCTTCTTGTTCAATCTGAGACCCACTTTATATCGGACATCACTCAGCCAGTGGAGATCGCTGATTTTTAAAGAAAACTGACCTTAAACGCGCAGAATTTTGCATTGGCATACAGTTCACTGGAAGCGCTTAACACAGGTTACTACCAAATTAAAAGCCCGATTAGCATGCTTCAGCAAATACCCTATTGATGGCCTTGACTGCATAATTTTTCCCTATGGCTGATGTTTTAGAAGCTTCTATTTTGATGACGTGGGGGATTTTTTCTTTTAATTTTGAATCATATATCATTTATTTTTAATAATTAAAGTGCACAAATATCTTTATTATTTCAATAAACCAAAAAAACTTATATTAAATGTTTAATGCATAACTGTATAAATTCTTGTTAAAATTTGCCTTAATACCCTTCTTGAAACATAAAAAACTATACCTAATAAAATAAAGGATGCTATAGACATTTATTACACCACTCTCTAGAATACTTGATTCTGATTGGTCAATCACAACATTCAGTGAAAGGTAAAAGGTCATTTATTTCCCAGATAACAACTGTTTAAACTAATAACACAGGTTCGTCCGGGTACTACAATCATTTTGACTTATATCATCTTTGAATATAATTGACGTATATATTTGACTTTCACTTTCACTTATATGCTTTTCTGTTGTTCTTAACTGTTTGGCGCCATCTAGTGACTGAATAAGGATGATATTAATAATAACCTGAAAGAATACACTTATTAACTAAAAAGCTAGTAAGCTAGTAAGCTAGCTTTTTTCAACTGAGACCATTTTTTTTTTGTTTAATTGTTTATTTTAGTGGCAAGTAGCCATATAATAATGGGGTATTAATGTACACCCAACTAGTTTTTCTCACAGTATAAATCCATACATTGTCCCCTAAATAGCTTCTTATAAGAATAAGCCTATTCCTTTGGCAGATGTCTTTAATTTTGAAAGTGTGTGTATAGGACTTTTATATATTGGCTAATTTTGCCAATCCTTTATTTAAAAAATGTGTCAGAAAGAGACTCTTATTTTGACACCCCATATCTTCACCATTATATCGGCTGACTTTGCATTTTCTCTCTCACTGAGCGAACTTTTCTTTTTGGCCCATGTGTTTCATTCTAGCTGTGCATGGGACTTTGATTTTGACTACCAAATCAGCCGGTACTTGCCATTTTTTAATTCATCTATTAAGTAAAACTCTCTTTGCCCGATATTTAGAATTCTTTAAACATTAATTTCAAAGAGTAATAAAAAATGACCCTATAACAGGTTACTTAAAGGAAAATTACAGAAGTTTGGCTCAGCGGTGAGGTCAAACATACCCGCCGTCCAGCGTTTCTCCGCGAATGAGATGCAGCTTGCGGAGGAAGGAGAGTGAGACGAGAGCATAGGCCCTTCGGATGGTCAGATATCCTGTGATCTCCTCCAGCTGACCAAGACTGGACTCCAGCTCCGCGGCGATGCTGTCTGTACGACACAAAACAGTAATACACATCTATTAGACCGAGATACACATGTAGTTGAGTTTTGCAGATATACAATAGGCTAATACTGGAGCGTAAGGCACAAAGTAATGCAGGGTAAAATGTAACAGTTTTAAGGTATTTGCTCAGGGTAAACCATGGCATGCTTTAGTGGTTTTCCCCACAGTGTCAGCAGACATCTTCCTGACAATTACTGAAAAAGTTCGGCAAAATTTGGATGAGAAACACAAGAGAAACTATTTTTGCAGAATAAAAGTTTTTTATAGTCAATATTTTTTTATAAAAAAAAATCTGTGAAAATGTGTACGTAAAATCTTATATTGTTGTGATCACCGTCTTCTAGGCTAAAAGATGGAACCATTTTGGAAGATGTCAAAAACACACAGTGACTGCAAGCCAGTTTTGAGGAAAACACGACACAAAGGGGTTAGTTTTAACAGGGTGTTACAAAAACACCAACTAAACTAACCAAATAATTTTTTAATTTTGAGTGTAATGTTGAGAACTTTATAAAATGTTTTTTATTAGAAAATATTTTTAATAGACAAAGAAAAATATTTTATTGCTAATACTACAAATAAATGCATTGTATAATTGTACCAATTATTGGTTCATTCATAAAAAAAACTAACTGAAAATTTTAGTTTTAAATTCAATTTGTATTGAAACAACAAAGCCTCCCCATTAATATATTGAATGAATTATGGCCAGGCAGTGATATCTGTGTCTTTATTTAAAAAAATGTCATCCACATTTAAGAATCTGGGCTATTTATATTGCAAACTCACAACCCATAGTATTTAGATTACTAATTAAGAATAAATTTTTTTTAACTGTAAAAACTTTAGGGTGCTTTCACACCTACACTTTTGTTTCGGAACGTATCTCGTTTGCCCAGTTAGCGCGGTTCGTTTGGCATATGTGAACAGGGCAATCGCGCTCTGTTCCGCGCCAAAGTAATCGCTCCGAGATCGCTTGAATGAGGTGGTCTCGGCTCGATTGAAACGAACCCTGGAGCGGTTCGATTGTAGTGAGAAAGCGATCCGATCCGAGCGCGGTTGTATCACTGTGTTTTATGGATATGTAATAGTCATATACGGCTATATGAAGAGAGAATTATGATTGGGGTGGGAAGTTTCGCGAGTCTCCGGATGCCCGCAAACGAGTGATGATCTCCCGGTAATCTCGCGTCTCCCTACAGGTCCTCAAAGGCATCGTCGCGCACCCTTCTCACCCCTCCCCTCCGCATCTCTCCTCAGACACATCGCGCACGCACCCTGTCAATCACCACCAAACCACCACCTCTCCTGACAGCTGAGCGGGACGCTGCAAAATAAACCCTGACACTCTGACCAATGTGAGGAGAGTTTACTCACACGTGACTTGTTTTAGCTCTTTTGGTCCGATTAGAAACTTTGCAGTGTGAAAGCGAACCGCTCCAACAGCAAAGAGCAACAATGTAACAATTGTAATCTCTGTTTCGGAACAACTGAATCGATTCACAGGTGTGAAAGCACCCTAAGATCATTATTATCAGGCCCTTTAGGCAATATTTTCTTTTCGATCGGTTACAGAATGAACCATTATTTGACTCACTAAATTAACCAAACTTGCCTAACTAAACCAATCAACCTAGTTACACCATTAAATTGCACTTTAATACTAGTGCCTTACAAAATAACTAGCAAAATTGTATGAATTATGTATAGTAAAACTATTATATTTAAAATGTGATAATAAAAATCTTCTCTTAACTTATATAGGAAAATGAATTAAAGCTTCTAAGAGGGGCAAATAATTTCATCTTCAACTGTATTTTATAGACTTTATTCTCGGAAATGCACATTAGCATAATTTTCCATATCAAGGCGATGCCAATATTTTATCGAAGCCACCATTATACATTAAAAATAAATCAATCTAGACTCACTTCCTCCGCTGATCTTAATGATGAGGCTGCCGTTGAGCACTGTACATCCCCGCAGCGCCTGAGCGGCCGTGACCGAGTCCACCGTCTGCACTCCTGTACACACTTTAGGACACCGACCGGTGCAGGGCATGCAGGTCAACCTGAAAACACCACAGACATGTGTTTAGTCAAGAGCAATGAGTGATGAAAGCAAGCCTGAAGATGTTCAAAGAGGAGCGCTGCCGTACATGCATGCATTCCCAATGATGTCACCGGCTGACTTGAGTTTTCATGATCGAAATCACCTGAGGGCCAAACATATTGTTCCCGGTGTGCTGAAATCTCGTTTCACCTGCGCTGCTGTCGTTCATGTGTTTGGATTGATGCCAAAATACGATGGGATGAATCGTGTGCTTCATTTAACCTGTAATTATTTGTTTAATTTGAAGTTTTCTTACTTTTATTTTGTAATTGGATTATATATTTTTCTTATTTCACATTTTTTTAAATAAAAATAAACACACAAATGTTTCAACATGGTGTTGAGCCGAAACATTTGTGTATATTTTTATTAAAGAATGTGAATGAGTCATGACCTTTTGAGTTATTCTGTATATTATATATATATATATATATATATATATATATATATATATATTTATATATACATTTATATATATACTTATTTATATTTATTTATATTTATATATACACTCATAGCAGTGCGATATGGCTGTATATCGGAAAAAGTGCATATATATATATATATATATATATATATATTTATTTAAATGTACGTATGTATGTATGTGTGTGTGTGTATATATATATATATATATATATATATATATATATATATATATATATATATATATATATATATATATATATATATATATATATGCACTTTTTCAGATATACAGCCATATCGCACTGCTATGAGTGTGATATTGCGTTTATACAACAGTTTGACGGCATAATTGTGTATATGAAAACAAAATCAAACACGGAGAGTCTCAAAAACCCTTTTGTATGTGGAACTACTTTCTTCCACATTGGATTCAAATCATAAGCTGACAGTTAAACAGTTGAGCGTGCATCTTTTAAACTTTAGACCTGTAGTGTCTGCTTGTTGCTGACTGTATGTGGGCGGAGTAATACACAAAGGGTAAAGAGGCTGTAGGAGCTCTGATATTGCATAATATCGCACAGCTATCAGCCAATCAGATTTGAGAACCAGATAGAACTGTTGTATATATATATATATATATATATATATATATATATATATATATATATGTATGTATGTATGTATGTATGTATGTATGTATATATATATATATATATATATATATATATTTATGTAAAGCTGTTTTGACACAATCTACATTGTAAAAGCGCTATACAAATACAGGTGAACTGAATTGAATTTATAATTAGTAAAAAAGTACACATTGGTTGTTTTTTCAATAAAAGTCTCTTCTGCTTGGTAAATGTCTGGAAAGAGACTAATATTTTGACATTAAGAACTTTCTGTTTTAATCTATGTATCTTGAAATATGTGATTTTAAAAAAGATAACCAGTAGCTAATATTTCAGTTTGGTTGATATCTTGAGACTTTTATTCTGACAGTGCATGGGACTTTTAACTTTTATAAACATAACATTCATCATTTTTATCATTATCATCAAGAACCTGTTTCAGTTTTTGGTTTAGTCGA
The DNA here is from genome assembly GCF_052040795.2 of Danio rerio. Taxonomy (NCBI): domain Eukaryota; kingdom Metazoa; phylum Chordata; class Actinopteri; order Cypriniformes; family Danionidae; genus Danio; species Danio rerio. Next base: position 11,510,905 of record NC_141042.1, read on the forward strand.
TATTTAGGATAATAGAGTCTAATTTCGACAATGCATAATTTTTATTTCAGCTGAAATTTTAAGAATGTTCAGCACAGACTGAAAAACATTTCCAAGTCTTTCTAGATCAGCCTATATTTTAATAGTCTGCATAGACTGTTTTGTTTTTCTAGCTCAAACTGTATTTGAGCTTAAGCTTTTACATGTTGACTATAAATGAAAAAAACAAACAACTATCCAGTCTAGGCAGATAATAAAAAATTCTGAATGCCGGTTTATAAACGTGTTGAAAGAAAACATTCCCTGTCAAGTCAAAAAAGTCATCTATATTTTTCTCTGAAGACGTTTTAATTTTTGAAAAAGATCAACAATGACTAATAAGCTTTTATGTTTAGCTTAGTGTTGAAACACAATATTGGACCATAATACAGCACATTATTTTTCATTTTACCCAGATATCACATCATTTTTTTTAAATTATTTTTTTTTATTTAATTTTGGCATTTTAGCTGATATTTAGCATATTTTAATTATCAGCATAGAATGGTACGTTTTTAGGTTCGGTTTTCGTAATCTTTTTGTTTTTTTATTTTTTAATTTGTTTTTAAAAAGATTAAAATCGAATGATAAGCTTTTATGTTTAGCAGATATCACCTGATTTTTAAGAGTGTCCTTTTTAAAAGTTAATTTAATTTTTGCATTTTAGCTTATATTTGCCTTGTTTTGATTGTCGGCATAGATTGATATGTTTTTTCTGTAAGTATTTTTTTTTTGGTTCTTGTATTTGTTTTTTAAAAAGATCAACATCGACTGACAAGCTTTTTTGTTTAGCAGAAGTGTTAGAATCTAATATCGGAGCATAATAGACCACAATATTTTTAATTTTACCTTGATATCACTATTTTTATGCGTGTCTTTTTATTTAATTTTGGCACTTTGGCTGATATTTGGTAGATTTTAACTATTGGCTAAGATTCGGTACATTTATTTTTTGGGTTTGTTTTTTTATTTTGTTTTTTATTTAGCATTTCGTTTTAGAAAGATCAACATCAACTGATAAGCTTTTATCTTTAGTGTTGGAACACAATATTGGAGCATATATGGAGCACTTTTTTTTTTTTTATTCAGATATCACATGATTTGTAATTTAATTAATTAATTAATTACATTTTGGCTGATATTTGCCATATTTTAATTATCAGCATAGACTGGTAAGTTTTTTCGGTTTCGTTTCAGTAAGTTCTTTTGATTTTGTTTTTAATTTTGTCCAATATTTGTCATTTTATGTAATAATCAGCTGTAAGTTTGACTGATTGAGAATCACGTCGGCTGCCGTTCGCATGAATTCCCCATGATGTCACCAGCTGGCATGACTTTTCACACTTGCTGTGGGCTGTGGGCCAAGCATATTGTTCCCTGTGTGCTGAAATCTCATTTCACCTGCGCCGCTGTCATTGATGTGTTTGGATCGATCCCAAAAATATGGTGTAACGGATCGCGCATTCATTCAAACTGCAACGCAGCGATTCATTTTAATGGAAAGAGTCATCGAGGGCAAACTCGAAAACACAATCACACCCAGACAAAACAGCACCGATAGTCACGCTGCGCCCTTGAAGTGTGCAAACTCCACATCACAGCAAACACAAGGCCCTTTTGACGCAAGAATCTGCAATTATGCTGAAAGAGGGAAGAAATAACGGTAGAAGAGCAGTCAGATTTAATTTGATTGCTTAATTGAATCACTTTCCAACCAAATTAGAGAATACCATTGTGTAATCACTCTTAAACCTTGCTAAAATGCTGCACAGGAGGGAAATTTACGCACAGCTTTCATATTTTACTCTTCCTCTTGTATTTAATAATAAAAACAAACACAAAAAACATTATCATCATCAATTACAGTATAGACGCCCCAAAAAGTAATTGAGTTTAATAATAGTTTAGACACACACACACATACAAAATCAGACGCGGTGAGGAATTAAACACGATTTTTCCCATATTTTTACATTTTCACAAAAGTTATTTGAAACATTGAAGCAGATGCTAGTCATGCTGTATGCTTTATTAAATACACAGATATTAATTGGCTTATTAAGGTTTTCAAATGTAATTTATTTATGAATCAAACGCTTTATCTCAGGTTAAGGTTTATTCATTTGGGAATTTTATCAGTCATCATTAATAACGGTTGTGGGGTTTACTTTTGGTAGATTTTAAGGGGTTATTCACACTGGGTTATTTAATAAATTCTTGTCTAAACCAGATAGTAATCTGATCGTAAAAAGTGCAGGTCTAAATGCCCTCAGAACGCATTTAAGACCGTTATAAAACACAAGAGAGAGTGCAGGTACAAAGCCTGAATATGAAACATTTGTATGAAAAACATTTAGCCTGAATATCATCATTTGTATGCAGTAAGATATATAATAATAATACACAATAAATAACAATAATAAATAATAATATAAAAAAATTATATAATAATAATAATAATAATAATAATAATAATAATAATTATTATTATTATAAATAAAATTAATTATATAAATAATAATAATAATAATAATAATAATAATAATAATTATTATTATTATTATTATTATAATAAATAAAATTAATTTTATAAATAATAATAATAATAACAATAATAATTTAAAATAATATATTAAATTGCATTGTATTTGACACGTAATCGATGTAATCTAGATAAATTTGCATATAGCTCCTGGAATTGGAATCATATTCATTTTGCCAAAAGTGGGTAAATATGGTGCTCATGTTGCCAAATGTGGCAAAATACAGCCATTATGACAGACCAGATAGCTATCCAATCAGAGAAATGCATGAAGTGACTAGGAGTCTCATTTATAAACAACGTGGCTTACGCACGTTTTCACCATCGTTTTGTGCGTACGACACGTTGTTTTGGATTTCCCATGCAAACGTTCAACAAACAGACTTTTATAACATTAAACTTAAATATTGACTCAATCAAACCATTTTAAATCATCATATGAGCCGTAATTATTAATAATGTATATACGTTTCATGTAATGTATTTTGACATACGTTGACTTTTAGGAAGCTTTCTATGCAAAGTTACAATAAAATAATAAGAAAAAATAGTCATAAGCAGTCCAACATTGAATTTGTACGTGTACATTTCTGCAAATTTTTAGCCCATCATCAAGTCGATCCATTTACTTTTACTCATTCATTTTCTTGTTGGCTTAGTCCCTTTATTTATGCGGGGTCGCCACAGCGGAATGAACCGCCAACTTATCCAGCACATTTTTACGCAGCAGATGCCCTTCCAGCCGCAACCCATCTCTGGGAACATTTATTTAGTTTTTACATGAATTTCAGTAATGTTATTGACTAATATGCAAATGTTTATATTAATTGTACGATACCACTTGGATCAGCGTGTAAATCGAAAGTTTGACCTCCGCAAAGCAGCGACAAGTTTTTTATGCGCTTCATCCATGCTTTCGGAGTCAGATGTAATCTCTGTAGTTGAGTTTTTTTGCCTTTTGCTTTGCTGGTTTAGGAGACATGTTGAGCAGTGTTCAGTCAGTAAGCTAAGATCGAATGTTAAACCAGGATAAACTTAGGATTTTTAAAATATATTAACTTTTAACTTGTGCGTCTCCTCAGCAAGGCGTCATGATCGAGAGTCCAAATGTGTATTATTTACAATATAGTTTGTGTTATGTAATATTTTGAGAATTTTAGTAGACATATTATATGAGAGACTTGCTTTGTTTATCAAACAAGTGGATCAAAACGGATTTGCGTTGTAAAACCTAAATAAAAGTTAAAAATTTATTATTTTTTATTTAACGATTTACGTTTTAGTTGCTTTATACTTAAATCTCCGCACTTAAAGGACAAAAAATGCCCAAAGAGTCTGTCTGGCCCTGGTCATAGGTAATAAATGATACCCCCAAGTGAAAACAGGCCCTAAGAATCACTTTTAAAAGAGTGTTTTTGGTCAGAATTGCTTGTTATTCTCTTAGTTTAGGAATAAATTCCACTCTGTAATTCCTCTTCCAGGTTTGGACAACAAATTTTTATATTTTAACCCCTTCTTACGACATTCCCTTCCTGCTGATTTGGTTTCCCCCAGCTTCTTGTCCTCACTTGGAGAATAACAGGCCTCAGAACGGTTGGGGGTGCGCGGTTACGAAAGGGGACTTACTGCCGCATGACTTCCTTCCACAAAGGGCGAAAAGGTGGCCGGACGAGAAAAACAAGCCAATGACGTCACTTCAAAACAAAATTCCTGGAAAACCGAGATCCCATCAAGCTTCCACGACTGCAGCAGCGCTCCGCATGGAGACAAAGGAATCAAAAGGCCACCTTTCTAAAGACCCCAGCCAACGTGAACAAAGGCGTCCATTGTTCCCGTTCGCGGTGTTAATTCCCTGTTTATTTGTGCGTTAATAATTCCCACACATGAAGCTGGACGTGCAAACCAGCGTGTGCGTGAGCTTCCGGACATTCCCGGATGGTCAAAAAACAGGGGTCGCTTTCCGACACGCAATGTTGTTTTGGTTGGACTCATTAGACTCCTGCTTAGCTTGACAAATTCAGCAGGACGGCGAATGAGTCCCTTGGAATAATCAGGGTGGCATTTTAGCGCTCTAAACACTTGACACCGGCCATTCTCATCTGCTCATTTTCAATTTGCAGAAAAACGCTAAACAATGTTATGACACTTCCAGAGCAGCTTTATATTCTCCTGCTCCAGTTGAGCGTGATGAGCGGCTCGTTAATTTGATCAACGGTAATAAACAAATCCCAGCATTCCACAGGAAATGCTACTTCATATCGGCGACACAGAGTTCATCCTTTATATCAGGGTATCTACAGGTTTTTGAGAGTTATTGCCCAGCAAACATATTTTGTTTTTAAACGATGTCTAATCAAGGTCTAATAGACGTCTAAACATAGTCATCTTAGTTAAAACAAGGCCAAATTTGGACTGTCAGTAAAAAATCTAATAGACGTCTAAGAATAGGCCAAAACTAGACTATTCATCAAATAAACAGAAATGAATGACTACACATATAAAGTCTGTCTAATCTGTATATTTGAAGACTAGTCAAGTCTTGAGCTATTCCTAGATGTCTATTAGATTTTCGATGACTTTTTTTAGCCAAGCTGTCTACATTTAGATGTCTTATTGATGTCTATTAAACACAAAATTGTTTGCTGGGTATTATCATTTTGAATTTGACGAAAAGACTAAATGACGTTCTGATGCTTCCAGAACAGTTCTATCTTCTTCCAGTCAAGTTAACTAGCCAATAATATCCAGCTGCAGACCTGCAGACCCACACACGTTTCGGGACACACTATCCAGGCCACACAATCTAGGCAGGGGCGAACCGTATATGGTTACAACGGATGTTAATGTTATTATGACTTCATGGACTTCGTCATCAATATATTTCTATATATGCTGTTACTAAATAGTGTACACAATAGACAAAAGTGTATACTATGGCGAATGGGGAACGTTGTTTTGGATCGCCATTCAATATAATAGACTGAACAGTTTTCTATCAGGCAATATAGATGATCAGTCATTATTTATCTGAGTCAATATAGCAGATACTCATTTGCTGGCTTTATATCTGCATATGTAATAAAATCTTTTGCATTTAATGAATATATAACACTATATTAATATTTTACTCAAGCGACTGAATAGTATTTATTTGCTTAATAAAATAATGGTCATAAGTGTTTTAACTTATTATTTGTATTTACATAAATTGAGTATCAAATCAGCACAGATGTTAAAATGATCGTTACAATATAATACAGAAATAACGACTAAAATGGGAAATCCCTCAACTGTTCACGGTCTATTGAATGGCAATGACGGTCTCGATCGCCATATTTGTGAAATACATTAGGTAGCAATAGTGCTCCCAAGGAGTTAGTCGTCATTAAACAAGAAAAATAGAAGAAGACTGATCGGTCGTTAACCATATATGGACCGCCCCTGCCTAAATTGTGTGTTCTGCATTGTGTGTCCTCAACAGTTTGCAGGTCTGCAGCTGGATATATCTCCAACAAGTGGATTGTTCATATTCCAAATGACCAAAAACATATTAGGAACTGCAACTTCATGCATATATAACCCACCGGTCCTACTACACCCATCCTGGTCTGAGCTGGGATCAAATCGGCGATTCTTTGCATGGGAGTCGCTCCAACAAGGAGGCTAAAGACCAGGGGTCACCAACCCTGTTCCTAGAGAGCTACCTTCCTGCAGATTTTAGTTGCAACCCTGACCAAACACACCTGTTTGTAATTATCAAGTGCTGCTTTAGGTACTATTAATTGGTTCAGGTGTGTTTGATTAGGGTTGGGACTGAATTCTGCAGGAAGGTAGCTCTCCAGGAACAGGGTTGGTGACACCTGCTAAAGACCATGGCCTCTAGCATCTGTTACTAGAGCATCTGTGAGGTCAGAGGAGTGAGGTTTATCTGCACAGCACTTCGCTAGCTGGCCTCCGTTACACTCACCCCCTTAACCTCACTCCCATCCCGGATGAGCCCCTACGTCCTACCCACCATTCCTACTGTACCCATCCCGGTCTGAGTTAGGATCAAACCGGCAATTCTTTGCATGGTAGTCGGTTGCTCTAACAAGAAGGCTAAAGACCATGACCTCTAGCACTTGAGGCTAGAGCACCTTTAGATGTCAGAAGAGTGAGGTTTACCTGCATAGAAACTCGCTAGCTGGCCTCTGTTACACTAACCCCCTAAACCTCACTCCCATCCCGGACGAGCCCCCAAATTTAACCCACCGGTCCTACTGTGCCCAACCCGGTCTGAGCTAAGATCGAACCGGCAATTCTTTGCATGGGAGTCGGTTGCTCTGACAACTAGGGCTAAAGACCATGACCTCTAGCATCTTATGCTAGAGCACCTTTAGATCTCAGAGGAGTGAGGTTTACCTGTATAGCACTTCACTAGCTGGTCTCTGTTACACATGAAAGACGGCATTTCTTTATTTTGTTGAGGAGAAAATTGATACGTACGAGGTGGAGTTGACGGTGGTGTATCCGGACGGGCATTCTGGGATGCAGGCCCCATTGTGGATGACGTATGCGTGACAGTCTCCGCTCTTGTCCTTACACTGGTTGTGCAGGTCCTGGCAGAACTGAAGGGACACGCAGCGCCAGCTCTTAAAGGTGTAATATCCTGGCGGACAGCGGTCCACGCACGCCTCGCCGTACAGGAAGTTGCGGCAGGCCACGCATTTGGTGGAGTTCCCCGGCACAGAGCAGCCACCCAGACACTGCTCGTGACAGCACTCCTTATGGGACGTACAGGCTCCGTGGACACATTCAGAAGGACAAACTGAAGGAAAAAAAAAAAGAGGAAATATTGTTAGATTGTCAATGAAATAGGCAGAATAATACAGGCGAACAAAGTAAATACGTCTTAGAGTTTAATCCCGCACTCATCATTGTGTGTTGTACAATGAAGAATTGTTGTACAAAGAAATTGAATGAATGAATGATTGTCTCCAGCTAAAGCCTTCGGTCTCAGAATTTAGTTTATTGTCTGTACCAGTGGTATACTGAAATGGGAAAAAGGCTTTTAAATATGCAGCACCTTTTGCATGAAAACAAAGTTGCAGTTTGAAGAGTTGGTTTCACTACATACTTTGAATGATTAAGGATGAATTTTTCTGAAATCTCATTTAAACGTGTACTTTGATAATGTGCAGAACAATCAGCAAACACAATTTCAGTTACGCTTTGTTGTCATATATATATATATATATATATATATATATATATATATATATATATATATATATATATATATATATATAATATATATATATACACAATATATATTATACTCTTATATTTAATTAAGAGTCTAATGTCTAGCTGGTCTAATTCATTTAAATAACAAAACAACCTCACTTTATTAAAAATGCTACAAAAATGACACATTTTCATTAATGACACGTTTCATTAGAAATGCCAGTTGTTTTTGGACAACTAAATTGTCATATTAAAGTACTGAAGTCCAAAATTTAAAATCATTTACTTATAAAATTATTTGCTTTATTTCCAACCTGTTTTAAAGTTTTTGTTGAACACAAAATAATAACAATTTCAAAAATGTGAACAAATAAATAAATAAATGTTTTAAAAATGGCTTCATCCAAGAAATTTATGATTAATTTTCCAGAAAAGCCTACAAATTGGCTCATATTTAAAGACAAAAACACAAAATTTCCAAAAGGGCAAATAAGTTTGTGATTATTAATACAGGCAACTATTTACGTCTTTTTTTGGCTTTTGAACTGAACAAAATAGTCAAATTGTGGTACAGATAATCCAAAAATGAAAATGATTCACTCGTGAAATCATTTACTTTTGTTCCAACTTGTTGTCTTTAGGATCACAAAATAATAAAAAATTCTAAACTTTCACTCTAATATGTCAACAAAAACCCCAAAGATTTTTCAAAATGGCTTCATCCAAGAAAACTCTGATCAATTTTTCAGAAATCCATACAAATTTGCTCATATTTAAAGGCAAAAACCTGCACACTTTAACACAACATTTCCAAAATTGCAAATAAATTACACTAAACTTTTTGTCTTTTTTTTTGGACTGAACTAAATAGTCAAACTAAGATCATCCAAAAATCATTTAAATCATGTTTTAGATTTTTTGCTGAACACAAAAGAAACAATTCTGAACAATTCTGGTCACCAAGCGGTTGAACCAATATTTCTGATGTCAAAATCTGAACAGAAATGACCAAACTGTGTGGTAAACTTTGATTTTAACAACACGTATCAATCCTGACATCGCGTCTAAGAAATCAGCTGTGATAAAATCATGGCTAATCTGCAGGCGGAGGCAATCTGAGGTCATCGCTGTGTGCCTTTCATCAGGCAGGAAGGAAGTGATTCAGAGTGTTTGGCCATCTGGAAGTGGAGGCCTGCGCGCGGCCGAGTGTGAGAAGAAAACCAATGCAAGCGGTCTGTAAGCCATCGTCCTCGTCTCACACTCACGCTGGCCGCCCGCTAGACCACAACAAAGACACTACGCCTTCCAGAAACATGGAGAGATGAGCATGCTGCAGGAAAACAGGAAGCATTCTGGGTAGAGCATCCAGAATTGTATGAAATAAACAGGAAGACAACAGTTTACAGAGTGCTGAGTTTGAACTAAGCAGCCTACTAGCACTTTATTTACTAGTGAATGTTTATTTCGAACTAATAGAATTAAACATGAAATACAAAAATGATTGAAATTAATAAGAAAATCCGTACTGTGCATTGTTTTGAATGTTTCTAACACTAGAACTACTGAGGACAAAATTCGGGACATTGCAACCTGCAGAACCTGGGTAGCTTTAAAAAAAAAAAAAAAAAAGTATTCAGGTACTACTAGTGTTAAGACTGAATTATACTTTTGCCTGGCTTCATGTCGCAGACCTCCACTGAGTATGCGCGTTCATCGCAAAACGGATGAGGCTTTTTTAATTTTTATGCATTCGCCGTTGAGATTTTTTGGAACGACAGGGTACAGTCAAAAGAAATCGACCGTTAAATCAGACGGATGAAGTAGGACGTTTACGGAACTACGTCATATCATTAATATGATTACATTTTTTAAAAAACTATTTTCATAAATTATTTTAATGAAAAAATATTTATATTTTTTTAAATCAAACTTTGATTAAAACATGTAATTATTATTACATTATCTATGAGGCAAATGGCAAACCATTACTAATAGTGTAGATTGCAGCCAGTCATTTCGTCCTCTCGAAGTATACAATGGTCCCTCGTTATTCGCAGGAGTTACGTTCGAAAAAAACCCAGCAACAGGCGAAATTTGAAAAGTAATCCCCTTTATTTTTGTAAATATAAAGCCCAGCCCCCTACTCAATATTCTGTTTTAGTCGGAAGTACATCAACATACTAAAACAAAAAGTCCCAGCAACTTCCGGTAAATGTTAATAAATAAATAAATAAATAAATAAAATAAAAATGAAAAAAAAATTAAATGTACTTTAGTACTCTGATTTTTCCTAAATGTGTAAATATTTAGTTGTAACATTATTTTATTTAAATTACACAACACAAAATAGTTCTTAGCATTTCTACCATGAATGTCCATAATGCTCAAATTACATAATGCTCAAGTACACATTTCAGCATTCTCTACATTTTCGTGTGCCTCTATGCTTATCAACTTTATGCTAACAAAAACAAATTTCAAAAACCATGACTTTACTTCAGAAACTTCTAAATTAAATTAAGTATTTAAAAAAAAATAAGGAATAGAAAAAAAATTGTATTTTCTTTTACTTGTTTTTAAATTTCTGTTTATGTAAAGCACTTTGCATTATTTAAATTATTTTATTATTTGAATTACCATTGTGTATGAAATGTGCTATATAAATAAACCTGCCTTGCTTAAATTTCCACTCTAGGAACTGGTACGCAATTATATGCAATATTGCAAATAAAAGATTGCATATTTAGTGTAACGTCTTCATAAAATATGACCAGAGACATCTTAAATCTTAATTCTAAAATCACAATAGAATGTAAGATGTGACAAAAATTCAATTAGATACAGAACACACAGAATGATCGTATGATCATTGCAGTAGTTATAGAATTCAATTGATTCCGGTAAAAAAAATAATAAAAAATAATCCAATAACTAAAGAAAACAGTAAAAATTATTGAAATAGCATCTAGCTGGCTTTAAAAAGAAAGTAGTAATTACTAGCATTTTATTGTAAACCATCATTGTTTTTTTTTTAAATCAACCTACAAAAAACTTTGAACAAGGGTTAAAGTAATTGTGACTAAATAAAACAACCCATGTAAGAAATGTATAAAATAAAATAACTATGCATTATTTACTTTTTCAAATAGTAGAAATAATTAGTTTTTTATAAAAATATATATCTAATATTATTTAATTTACTATTAGTTAATATTATAATTATTTATAATTTTTATAGTTAATAATATTTATTACCTAATTTAAAACATACTAAATAACTTATACATCACAAACATACACCTTTTAAGCTAAAATTTAACAGGAATATTATATTCGTATTGAATTGGATGTTAAATTTACTATTCACATTTCTAAATATCATTATATAGCTGCTTGTAAACAAATAGTAACAACGATCTCAACCTGCTGCGAATACTGTAACATAAAATAATTCAATGTGACTGGTTAAGGGTGTCATTCTACATAATCTGTCCAACAATATTTAAGTTCATTTTTTAAAAAAAAGTCCAAATTCTAATTTAAAAAAAACCCAGTTTTTCTCTTTCCTCCAAGCCCCGACCATGTTTACACACTCAGTTCACAGACTCCCGATCCAGTCTGATTAATCCGCTCCGTGTTTTGAGATCAGCCTCAGATCCGCCCTCACCCTTAACCAATGTTTTTGCCGTCCGTGGAAGGCAGCCATTCAATGGCCTCTTCCAGCAGCGGGAGCGGATCCGCCCAGCGTTAACCCTCACTGCGCCGCAGACAGGCAGCAGACGGACAGACACAGGCAGGAGCGAGCATGCAGACGCTCCCAGCATTCCTCACATACAGCAGCGATGGCGGACGGAGGAACCCTGAACACCCTCAACCCCTCCTCCAGCCTCCCTGAGGATCAGCACGCATCCTCACTACTGCTTCATTCATGAGCTTTGTGTGCTGTCTGAAGACTCCGTGTTTGTGTGCATGTGCTTGAAATGCTTACTCGATTGTTCGTTTTCTGCAAGCATATGACACCGGGAAACACATATGTATTAATATTAACAAATATATGACAGAAACTCATATATATTGCAAAAAATGGTATATATATATATATATATATATATATATATATATATATATATATATATATATATATATATATATATATATATAATGTTTTAATAATTTTTTAAACTAAGCTGGGTAGTATCAATTTTAATATACATGAAATTTTCAAATATCAATTTTAATGATACATTTTAATCAGATTTAATCATTTTGGTGTCTAGATTTAAGAAATTAATGATGTCAACATGGATTTTAATAGTATTTTTGACCTATTAACTTAAGATTCTGACGGTTTGATAACCTTGGATATAAATATCACGGTTTCACGACATCACGGTATTGAGATTACTGCAATAAAATATATTATTTTTAAATGTCTGGGTAAAAAAACAAAACCTTTAAACACAATATATTTTAATTTGGGAAACATTTATATCATTTAAATTTAAATTCAATTGACTTCTGCTGTCTTCATTTGTTTCAAAAACAGATTTTTTTTTATAATTTAAAACTTTAAAAATTAAAAATACTGTTGTCTTAAAAAAAAAGAAGAAAAAAAAGGTCCCACTTCATATTAAGTGTCCTTAACTACTATGTACTTGCATCAAAAAATAAATATACTTACTGTGTTTATAATGTATTTGAGAACACTTGTGGTGCTCTTGAGTTGGTTTGGTGGTATGGGTAGGTTTAAGGTGTAAGGGATGATCAACAGTGTATTTACAAATGTAATTGTAGAAGTTAAGTACAGTAATTACATACAGGTATTTAATCAAGCATAAGTACACAATAAATACATGTATTTAAACAGTAAGTACATTGTAACAAACTATTAATTCCTGTGTAAGAACATATTAGTTAAGGCCACTTAATATAAAGAGACAGAAAAAAAAATCATAATCATACCTTAGGAATGGTATAGCAGAAAACTTTGACGGTTTTAAAACCTTGACTTTACCAAACCACGGTATACCTTGAACATGGTTATCGTCCCATGCCTAATGGGGTTATTTATTTAATTTTTAACTTTCAACAGTCAACTGATTTAACTGACACAGAACAGCTGTATTATTATGTTTATTTGAGCTGTAACGCAATAATGTTTTTATTTTTTTGTCAAATTACCTCTCCTTGTCGTGTTTTTAATATCCGTTTACCAGCACTCTTAGTTATTGATGATGCAAACGCGCACTTCATAGCCAATCTATCTTAAACGGATAAAAATGCTTAAGCATCTGGAACTTAAAATGTATTAGAAATAAAGCACTGTCTATATTTTTGAAAACTGCATGTTATTTATTTACACAGCCATACTTATATAATTAATAGTAGTAGTAGTAGTAGTAGTAGTAGTCGCAAAAGTAATGGAAAAAAAGACATTTAATCAAAATAACCCAATGCATTGTGCTATAATACACTATAGTTGGGTTATATGTTGGGGCATTTTTAACCCAAGGATTTTAACTGTGTACACATAAATAAAACTTTAAATAATAATCTACAATTATACAAATTAATAATAATAATAACAATCATGTTATTCCTATTGTTTATAGTAATGTATTATGATATTATTGAGTGTATATAGTAATGTATAAATTAATGATATATTCAATTCAGTTTTATTATATCACTAGAAATAAGTAAATAGTTAAAATGAATGTACTATTATTAATATTTATTTATTAGTTTAATAAGCAACCTTAGTGTATTTTTCATAACATAGCTATATACACACTCATAAATAATAGTTTAACAGTAAATCTATAAATATAAAATTAATAATTATAATATTAATAATAATGTCATTATTAATTTCATAGTAATTTACTTTGACATTATGAGTATATAATAATATAAAAATGAATGTTATATTAAATTCAGTATCATTATATCGCTAGAAATTAGTAAATAATTGAACTTATAATGTATTATTATGATTTCACAGTGATGGGTTGCAGCTGGAAGGGCATCCGCTGTGTATATAAACATATGCTGGATAAGTTGGAGGTTCATTCCGCAGTGGCGACCTCAGATTATAAAGAGACTACGTCGAAAATGAATGAATAAATGTATTAATATTATTATTATTATTTATTTATTTAATAATAAGCAAACTAAGTGTATTTATCATTACATAACCATATATACACATAAATAATTTAAATAGTAATCTACAATTCTAAAAATTATAATTATTCATAGTAATGTACTATGATATTATGAGTATATACTAATTAAAAAATTAGTTGCATTCAATTCAGTTTCATTATATCACTAGCAATAAGTGAATACTTAAATTTATAATCTATTATTATTATTTAATAATAAGTTGAAATCGATTGTATTTATTGTTACATGGTTATATACACACATAAATAAGAATTGAAATAGTAATTTATAATTATAAAAATTATTAATTATAATAATAATCATGCCATTACTACTGTTCATAGTAATGTACTATAATATTATGAGTATATAGTAATATAAAATTAATGTTTATTATTTATTTAATAATAAGCAAATTAAGTGTATTTATCATAGTTATACATACACATAAATAGTAATCTAAAATTATAAAAATTGATATTAATATTAATAATAATAACAGTTATGTAATTATTATTGTTCATAGTAATTTACTATGATATTATGAGCAAATAAAAAATAAAATGTATGTTATATTCAATTCAGTTTCATTATATCACTAGAAATAAGTTAATTAATAAACTTATAATGTATTAATATTATTATTTTATAATAAGCCATCTTGAGTATCTTTATATAAGCTGAATATCAATAACAGCAAACAATATTAATATGAATTATTTAACTCAATATTCACACATTTCGGTGCATTCTATTATTGATTATTTTAGGAATAACCTTATAATGTTGTATAATATAGTGATTCTTATATTATTAAAGGTTAATAACAACTTACAGTAGACGCTGTGTTGCAGAAAATGTGAATATTAGACTCAATCTGCATCACTGAAGCCTAGTGACAAACACACTCCTCTTTCTTCACGGGTCATATATTCACCCAAAACTCTTGTGGATTCCCCATAAAACACGCTAATGCATTCACACACGCTCAGTGAAGCAGTTGGACGGCGTTTTACTATATTTGGCCGCAGTCGCATGTCTCGGGCCTCAAAAGATTTACTGTAAACGCTACTGATCATTTGTTCAGAGGAGTGTGTCTTACGAGAGAGCGAGGCGCTCGGGGGAGGGGAGCCAGAAATGTAAACAAAACAAACCCGTAAACGCAGGAGAGAAGCAAGGGCTCTGGAGTCACAAGGCTTGAACACGACTAAAGGTATCAAAAGCACCTTTGCTTATGCAACGCTGGGCTGGAAAACACACATACATGCAGCCCGGCTGACCCGTCATTCAAGGTTCATCGGTCCAAGAACTCGACAAACAAAAACAAGCTTCAGGAGAGTCTGATATGGCCGCAGAGTTACACAACCGAGGTGAACAGGAAGCACAAAGGTGATTCGCTATCAGGGCGTAATACATTCCAAGGAGATCTCAAACAAAAATCAACGCTAATGTCACATTTGCCGATAGATTGACCTGCGTAAGAACACTTACAAGAGTTCATGCAAGTTTAATTGGTCGATCTGAGAAGGTAGATGTTGTTTTTGCACTTTCAAGGGTTCAAGTGTGCGCACTTCACCGCAGGAGTGCGTTGCGGACCTGCTTGGACAAGTTGTGGGAGTGTTTTGTCATGAGCACACGTCCCACAAGACCTCGACAGCAACAGAACGGCAGAACATTATCATCCACAAAGCAACAACTGGGGTGTGTTTAACAATTTGGGGGACTCTAGGGATTAAGAAATAGGGGGCTGGGGAGCTAACTTCAATAAGATAATGATGAGGAGTGGGGTGCTGAGGTTGGAGCAGGTGTGAAGGTGGAGAAATGATATGGGGTCGGTTACATGACAACATTTACAGACAAACATGAGAAACTTTTAATATGTTTTGGCTGCTCTTTGAAAAGGTGTTTCAAAGGGGATGTTTTTAAAAACACTGCCATTGTAGAGGCTGTACAAACAACCCAAAATGAGAGTAGGCATGGGCCGGGATAGGATTTTGACAGTACGATAACCTTGGATAAAAATATTGTGGTTTTATGGTATTGTGATTACTAGGGGTGTCACGTTTTCGATTTTTAATCGAAATCGATCGAAATTTATGCTCAATTTCGATTATCGAATTAAAAAATAGAATCGTCGATGCTGCCACGCCCCCATGTCACGTCAGCTTGGCTTGCCAACCGGGAAAAAAACAGGCTTGTTGAAGTGCTTGTTAAACTGCAGAAGCAGGAGACCCGTCGACAGAACTTAAACCCTCTCCTCTTTCAATGAAGTCGCCGGTGTGTAAGCATTTTGGATTGCCAGTGAGTTATGTTGACAACGTTCGTGTTGTCGACAAAAAAAAAAAAATTTTGCAAGGTCTGCTATGTACGTATTACGTACGGTTCGTCCGATAGACAACACCGACATTGCAATCCTCCGCCCGCCCCCGTTGCAAATCCGCTCGCGAAAAGTACACACTCAGACCCTGTTTACACTGTGTTTATTTACCCTAGGTGGAAATAAAGTTCCAGGCAGTGGAGTATTTAAGGATGGGGCACCCTAGGTAGGGTTTAGGTCAGGAATACGCCTTAGTTCAAATCCTTTTCTGGGAGAGGGACTGGGCGGTGTTTTGAAAATGGCAGAAAGAGAGACGTGTTAGTAGAAAGAGAGTTATGGGGATACTCCTTAGAAGAAATCATGTATCATGTTCACAGCTGATGGGGATCCCCCTTTGATAGAAATTCAGGAGGGGATGCCGATATTAGACATCTTTTTTGTTAAGAGAAAACAAAATAGGTGAGCAATGTTCAAGTATACGATCAAATTTTCTAAAAATAGGTGACATTTCAGCATGCAATACCACTAAAATAATCATAATTCAAGGGTTTTACAGTGAGCTTGTTCTTTATTTATTTAAAATGAAATTGCTATCAACGTGATACACAGTGCAAGAAGTGTTTTGAGAACTATTTCCTGAAATGACTGGTTTTTCCCCTCCATAGTTTCCATAAACAAACACTAACCAATTCTAAA
Source organism: Danio rerio (assembly GCF_052040795.2). Taxonomy (NCBI): domain Eukaryota; kingdom Metazoa; phylum Chordata; class Actinopteri; order Cypriniformes; family Danionidae; genus Danio; species Danio rerio. The sequence goes on from NC_141042.1 coordinate 11,527,872, forward strand.
TATCTAACGAACCTTCACACCTAGAGCGCTGAACAATTAACTTATCAAAGTAGACTTTAACACACTAACTTAACACATGACTGTCACAAGTGACCGACAGCACAGCTTCAAACACAGATGAACTCAAGACAAGGTGAACTAGCAAATGCTAGAGCTTCTGTCCACAAGCAAGTCGATGAAATTTGATTAGGTCAATCAAACAAAATGCTTTCATGGCATTTGATAATCCCTGGGATATAGCCACTCTTGGTCCTAAACTTCCAGTCAATGACAAAGATTGAATTATAGCAGGAAAAGCAGGGGACAAACAGACCATCAAGGCAGTACAAGATGCTGAGTGTCCGAGACGGTGATTGAATTAAAGACTCCTGCAGAAGAACCGTGAGTCACCTGTTATCTAGATGGTTCCTCGGTGAGGGCATCTGCCTGGAAAAGTTTACTCACAGCAGCTGCTCTTACAGTGAGTCACGGCCCATCTCTGCCTCGGCCTGTCCTGCTGCATGGGTATCATTTTTTTAAAGCTCGATTCAATAGAGTAATAAGAAAGAGTGATTCTTAAGAGTCATTTGTCCAAGACTCAATTCACAGATAGAGAACAACCAGTTAATAAGAGTCGTTTGTTTGTGAACTTGACTTCTCTGGCTGTGCCGTAGGGTTTTGATCAACTAAAATAAACTAGTTCACATTATGTACCCTTAAAGGACAATTTAAGGTCAAGTCTGCCTATTTGTTGGGTCGGCGTGTTACCTTTGTCTAATGGTCAGAGTTTGTTTTCACCCAAACGAACACTGTGTTCAATTGGCGTTTGTTCGATTGTGGAACATCAGAGCAGTGTGAAATTATTTTCCAACCAACGGCAACAAACTCTAACCAGGGACTCGACAGGCTTCACATTTAGGCCTGAGAAGAGTGTTTAATTAATTATTTAATTAGTGTGAGTGGTAGTTGGTGAGGCAGTGGAACATGACAACATTCTAAATACAATGCTAAACTTGTTTGTTGGTGTCTGTCTGAGTGTTGTGACCGAGCCTTAAAGGAAGACTCCACTTTATTTGGAAATATGCTCATTTTACAACTCCCCTATAGATGAACAGTTAGGTTTTACTATATTTTCAATCTATTTAGCCAATCTCTGGGTCTGACAGTAGCACTTTTAGATTAGCTTAGCATAAATCATTGAATCGGATTAGACCATTAGCATCTCACTCAAATTATGAACTAGTTTTGGCAGTTTTCCTATTTAAAGCTTGAATATTCAAGCACCATGAATAGTAGTCAAGCTTGAAATAGGAAAACCATCGAAAATCTGTTTTTTAAAGCATTTTGAGCGAGATGCTAATGGTCTAATCTAATTTAATAATCTATGCTAAGCTAAGCTAAAAGTGCTCCTATTTAAAGCTTGACTCTTCTATACGGACATTGTGTACTTCAACTGCCTGAAAACGAAAAGTTGCTCTTTTCTCAGCCAATATGGCTAAGAAATGCTCTCAATCTGGCTTAACAATAAGGAAACTTTTCTGTCATACCATGGCTATAGCAGGTGCAATGATAGTACGCATTGCCTGAAAATAGTCCCCAGCTAGGTAACATCGCTGCCTAATATCACTGAATGGTCAAGCTTTGAGTAGGAAATTCATCATGATTGGTTACTGCGTCCCAGTATCAGCCAACCAACCGACTCTTCATTCCAGCAGTTTTAGATAGTCTTTCAGTTGGTTTTGTTTGCATTTGTGCTTGGTGTTCTGATATTTTTGATATCCCTGTTTGATAGTTTGTTCTTATTTCATTTACACTGTGTAGTTGTTGTTTGACTTTTGTTGCTGTCTGTTCTTACCCTTGTGTAACCATTCCTTCCCTACCCTTGTGTTTGTCATTGAGGTTAGAAAGGCTGGTAGGTGGGTAAGTCACGTGACATACATCTCAACATGTAGATTTACAATTGTCTAGAGATATACTATGTAAAAGGGGTGTGCACCAACCCTTGTATTTTTGGTTAAGTTGTTAGTAAGTGTAGGTTTTTCATATCTTTTGTTTACCAGATAAGATTAGAAGGATTTTTTTTGGAAATTAACAAGACTAATAAAAAAGACTAGTAATGGTTTTGATTGGTTCTTTTCTTTGCACTGCAGTTATTGTTGTCTGTTCTTACTTTGCAGCACAATTTTCTTAGAGTTTCTGTTTTAACCAAGTCCTCAATCCAAGAGTCCACTCCCCTAGACTTCCCAGGGGTTGTAACATTATCAAAACTAGACAGTCCTTTTTGAGTGAGATGCTAGTGGTCTAATCGGATTCAATGATTTATGCTAAGCTAATCTTAAAGTGCTTCAGCCAAATCCAGAGGTCTGCTGAATGGATTAAAAAAACAGTAAAACTCAACTGTTTAACACCAGGGCATATTTCCCCCCCAAAAAGTGGCCAAAACATGGTCAAATCAAATCAAAGCAAGTTTCAAGATAGGTTGAATGGATTCAAAAATGTTAAAATGCAACTGTTTAACACCAGGAGAGTTGTAAAACTTTGTATTTCCCAAAAAAGTGGCCAAAACACGGTGAAATCAATTTAAAGCAAGATTCAAGATTGGCAGAAAGGATTCATAAATGGTAAAAACTCAACTGTTTAACACCAGGTCAATTGTAAAATGAGCATATTACCCCAAAAAAGTGGCTAAAGCATGGTCAAATCAATTCAAAGCAAGTTTTAAGATTGGCAGAATGCATTCAAAAATGGTAAAACTAAACTTTTTAACACTAGCGGAGATGTAAAATGCGCATAATTCCCAAAAAAGTGGCCAAAACATGGTCAAATCAAATCAATGCAAGTTTCGAGATTGGCAGATAGGATCAAAAATTGGTTAAACTCAACTGTTTAACACCAGGGAAGATGAAAACTAACCCTTTTTCCCCCAAAAAAGTGGCCCATGGTCAAATCAAATCAAAGGAAGATTTAACCAATACTAGACTACACAATGGCTACAACCAGATTATGATTATCATTTTGGTCAAATTATTTCAATTCGGAAGACATAAATGTTCCAAAAGATAGAAAAAAAGCAAGTGAAATGTAAAATTCCAGCCCCTAAACCTGCCAAATACTCAAAATCAACACACTTGCGAGAAATAGCTGAGCGTCTTAACCTACTATAATGCCGTTTGAATTGGACTTTGGTAGGAAAAAAATATATTAGCCTAATCCATGTAACTAGATCACCTGGGTTTAAAAGAGCTAGTCATGAGCAGGGCATATTTTTCAGCCTCAAAGCAAACTGAATAGGCCATTATCTTCTCGAGTGAACAATCGGAGAGTATCTGAACTCTGGGAATGTCTGGGATTCAGGGTGGCCTTTTTGCAGGTGGAAATCGCGGCGTTCCAAGTCACCATGCCAAATGAGGACAGCAGAGAAAACAAATCTTCAGCCTTGGTTTTTCGCCTGCTCGAGAGGTTTCAAGTTGTGGGAAGGTTAACAGGAGATAGAGATCAAATAAATCCAAAAGAGTGTGTGAGATCTCAGCTGGTCAGATTTAAAGCAGTGGAGTAAGAGGGTTTGTAGAGCAAAACCGCAATATCTTAATAATAAACACACAGCATTTCTAATGTTTTGCAGCATTTTATTTCTCACTATGCTAATTTTGTCTTTGATATTGAAAAAAAAAATCCTCAAAACAATAAGTAAGTGACTTAAATATTATCAAATCAGTACTAAAATGCTGCAGTTTTCTTATTTTCATCTATGCTCATTTTCTAATGATGTGTGGTGTTTTTTCACTTCAAGTTTGTACAATTTTACACTAATAATGAAAATATTTCAAATATGATATTAGGCAATGATGAAAATATGATAAATTAATTCAAAATATGAATGGACAAATTTAGAGATGCACCGAAATTAAAATTCTCAACCAAAAACGAAACAGAAAAATATGAATGTATTTGGTTGAAAAACTGCTTTGTAATAATTACTTATTATTTTTATAAATAAAATAGAGTAACTTTTTAAAATTCAATAAAAACTCAACCAAAAAAATAAGAAAAACGCCCAGTAGCCTATTTTCAGCCAATATTTAGGTAGCTGAACTGCACAAATTTTAAAACAAATTCATCAATAATAAAAAATACATATATTATCAATAGTTTTTTGTTTAAATATTATATATTTTTTATGTTAATTTTAAAAATAGGGTTCACAAAAATTGACAATTTTTTTTTTTTTTTTTAATCGCTGATATAGAAAAAATGTACATTAAAAATACAAATTATTTTAAATGAAAGTTTATTTACATAAAAAAAAGAAAAAAAGTGTCCGAAATGGCCTACTACTCAGTAGGCACTGAATTTGAATTTAAACCTACTACTCGGTCAGTAGAAAAGTACGTTTTATACATTATGAATGGAATTTGGATGTACTAACATCTGTCTTTTTGACATGATCATGTGACCTATCTGCATCAGTTGTGTCACTTCACTCCCGTTCATGAATTTTCTCGCTGGGCATCATGGGATAGCGCAGCATGCATGGGATACGCACATCAGAATTTTGCCAGAAGTAGTAGGTCATCCGAGTACCTCTCGCATACTGATTTTCGAATTCTGTGAATTCAGACATACTACTCGGCTCGCATACTGATTTTAGCGTACTATATAGTATTGAAGTATGCAGTTTTGCATGAAGTCTTAATTAATTAAAGCTAAGTGTTGACAAAAAGTAACAGATCAGAAAATGTGACCAAAAAGCATAAAGTTAGTCTAGAACGCAAAGTCAAGAAAAAAAAAGATGAACCGAGTCATCAATAATGAACAGAACATACATCACTTAGAGAGAAAAAACCTAATTTAATTAAAATTATTTATATTGTTAATGTAAATTTTGTTCATGAGAAACTTTTTTTCGTCATCACTTTTTCTTTATTTTCTTGACTTTGTTAATGTTTTTGTCAAATTTTCTCATATATTAATATTTTTTCAACACTTAAATTTAATAATTAAAAAAAAAGCAAATACAAGACTTTAAATTAAAATCATTTATATTTTTGTTGACAAAATTAAACGTATATAAAAAACTGTGACAAAAAGTGTCTTGAATGCAAAATAAAATGATGACAAAGAATATACAATAACAAAAGTAATGATTTCAATTAAAAATGTTTTATGTACATAAAAAACATTAATCAATGTTAAGTGTTGACAAAATTGACCATATATGAGAAAAATGTGACCCAAAAATGACTAAAGAATTGCAAAATCAAGAAAAAAAATGACGACAAAGCATTTTGTGTCATCGATAAAAAACAAAATATGCATTAACAATATAAAAGAATTTAATTAAATGCTTTATTTACATGTAATATAATTATTTAAAATTACGTGTTGACAAAAATAACAATGAGAAAGTGTGACAAAAATGCTGTTATGCAAAAATAAAGAAAAAAAAACACAAAAAGTATCATCTGCAATGAAAACATATAGATAAAATATTGAAATTATTTTAATTATAAGTGCTTTAATTTTACTCTTGTTAAATAGTATCATAAATTAAATTTAAGTGTTCAAAAAAGTAACAACATATGACAAAATGTGACTTGACAAGTTTAGTAAAAAATGAAAAATGCAGCTAAAAAAGTGCATCGAATGCTCTCTGGACTGACAGCAGTGCATTGCAGAGACTCCAGAGAGCAGCAGCAGAGCAGTGGCAGGTCTGCTGTGTGTGTGTGTGTGTGTGCATGTGCGGTCAGGGCTGATGGGAAGGGTTGGGCTGACCCTGCTCTACAAACCTGCGGCACTGCAGCGGCTGCAGATACTGCAGATACAGAGCTGCTTCATATTCAGCGCGCGCCGCAGAGAGCCAGACACGGCCTGCAATCGCCTGCCGTTCCCCCGTGCATGTATGTATAGTGTACACTTCCATTGCTTTCTGCGCCGTGTTGCGGATAATCTGGTTTGCTCGTCAGTGACCTCTGGGTGCGCAGAGGAAGAGGTTATGGATTTGATTGCACAGGTGCAGTGATTTTCAGACGCCCGCGAGCAGAAGTGAGAGCGTGAACTTTCCCCTCGAGGATGATTCTGTACATTTTTTCCACGTAACGTCTCCAAATTTCAATCCAGCTGTGAGTGCGACTCAGAAAAACATTCATTTGTATTTGTGTGCATCCAAGATGACATACAAGATATGAATTTAAAAAATAATAATAAATTAGTATAAAGTTAGTATAGTACTTTTCTGTCAAACCGTTATAACGAATTACAGAACATGCAATTTGATAAGATTAATGATACTGATTTTACGATACCATTTTTTCTCTTTTATGCAAAGCGACCCACAAATGACATAATACAAATCAAATACAAATTAAAAATAAATTAAACATGCAGAAATAAATAAATAAATAAACATAAGACAATGGAGAACAGCCAGATTTGGTTGTTGCATGAGTCGAAATATATAATAAACTAATATAGAAAATATTAAACAAATTTCATTGAGAAAATTTAGAAATTAACAAGTGCCTTTTTATTGTTTCTAAAATGCTGCACAAAAAATAAAAATATATATATTTTTAAACTTGACTTATTTATAAAAAAGATCATCAGCAGATTCATGTTTTCTGCCAAAAGTTGAGATCTCTCCACACATACCGTGTCCTAGGGCTGGGCGATATGGCCTAAAATCTAAATCTTGGTTAATTGTACATTTTAACTCGATTACAATTATGAATAATTTATTTATTTATTTATTTATTTTTGCTCTCTCCACGCCACCCACACTCGTCAACGCTACTAAGTTGACCAATCACAGATCTTGTGCTATGCGTTGTCATGACGTGTAATTACGTTTTTGATAGGTCAGCGTCGGCATTAGTTATAGCGAGGGGCCTGAAGGCTGCGCCAGACCATACGCTGTGCTCGACGCAGAAGTGTAAACAAAACAGAGTCACGTGACTTCAGTCCACACGCAGAAGGGAAAGTAATTGAAAAAATTGACCTGGAGAAATTTGATCGATTATAGGTTCTGAATGTCGATTTCGATTACTTTGATTAATTGGCACTACAATGTCCCTGATGATAAAAAGTATATATATTTCACAATATACAGTAGAGTCAAACCCAAAACTATTCATACCAGAGGTATGCAATATATAAGCCAAAAAACATACGTTTATTTCCAATAAATATCAGTCAGTAATCAATGATATTTTAGTCAAATTTATTTAAAATTCTGAATATGAGATGGAGAAACAGTTTATCAAAATAGTTTAATAAAAAGAAACTGAGCCTAAAACTGTACAAAAAATGCAATGTATTGAATGCATTACTATGCTAATGGTCACCAGAAAGAATGGGGGGAAAAATGTGAAAGAATGAAGATACCATAGTTCATACAGCACATTGTGACATTTATATAAAGAGTTTTGCAATCATACTCAAATGCATTCCTTACATCTACATTGTGAAAGCGCTATACTAATAAAGGTGAATTGAATTGAATTTGTAAAATGTAACATTTGACAATAAAATTAAACAATAATTAAAATACAACGAAATTGTAAGTTTGGCCAAACTCTGAAATAGTATGTGCAAAAGCTCCAAACCACTACGTGGCACTATGCTGACTTAGATATTACAATATGGTAAATACACATACATGAAGTTTGCTCAAAATATGATAAAATGTTGCAGAGATATGGTCTCATATCAACATGCCGTACTCTTCATTAGCTATCCACTCTTTTTTTTATGCGTATTTTGTAATATAGCAAAAAATAATGCTTAATGAAAACACCAATTTTGAAAACGATTATTACAATATATGCGCATAAATTAGTAGGATAAACTTATATCCAATATGAAAAAAAAAAAGAGTACCGAATACCGAATAAATGTCGAATACCAAATAATTTACTAAATAAATTCGAGCAAACCCATTAAAAAGTCAGGGGTACATTGTGTTTGCTAAGAAATGTATTATATAAGAAAAGATGTTGCAGTTTATCAGAAATTGATGATTTTGTTATTATAGACTTGATAGATGAAAACGCTGCCTTATTCACAAATGTTTTAGATGCAATATTACCATTTTTCTCAAAAGTCTAATTCACATCTTTGGATGGAAACCACTACTACTGTAGGTACTTCGAGACCATTTTGACGAACAAACTTCACTTCCATGATTTTCCAAATAGTCTGAAAATGATCTGGGCTGCGTACAAAATCGAATATTTTCATACTACAGTATATTAGTGTTGTCACGAAACTGGAATTCGATACTAATCTATACTAAAATTTTAAAAACGTTTATTTCCCGCAAACAGTTGAGCACGTCCTTAAACAGCGCTGATTTGCCATTGTGTTCACATGTTTAACAGAAATGGCTGTGATGCTGTGATTGGCCATGAAGGTCATCAGTTCACCGAACTCACCGCTGTTTAGCAGAGATACAGGGATACTGGAGCATCTCAAAGTCATGTAGATAAGCTGGTTTGTCTATAAGCTGACATACGAGTGATCCACTAATGAATCATGGCTTTAAAACGTTCAAAAGTTTACGTGAAATGGAAATGGTTTTTAAAAGTTCAGTAGCAATTGGTACCGTATTCCAGTATCGTGAAAACACTAAACTATATAGTTTGTTCAAAACAGTATGCGAGTTGAGTATTATGTCCAAATTCATAGAATTCGAAAAACGGTATGCGGACGTATCCGGACGTCCTACTACTTTTGGTGAAATTTTAAATTTGAAGTGTGCATCCAATTTGTGCTAAGCTATCCCATGATGCAGCGCAACTGATGTGAGAAGGTTACGTGATAATGATGAATGGCGTATGTAGTACGTCCTAGTTCCAATCATACTATATAGAATGTACTTTTCTAATAGTCATGTAGTAAATTTGAAATAAAATGTAGCACATACTCGAGGAGTAAGCAATTTTGGACGCAGCCCTGGTTTAATCTTAAATACTTCTAGAAACAAAGCGACAGTATCCTGACTTAAACGTATTGACCAAACATAAATGTATACAGCCTTCAAATGTGGCAGGTAAGAGCAAACGTCTTGGAATATTTATAAACGAAAGCGGCTTTTGAGATTGTCAAATAATGAAAGAACAGCTCATTTTGAGTCAATCGCCAATGGAGACTGTGAGTCACAGAGAAAAGACAATAGCACAGAAAACACAGGGAGCCAAGGACAAACAGGGCCGCTTTTGTAACAAGTTTATGGCAGAAAATCAGAAGGAAAAAAAACAATATGTCCTTGTAAATTCTTGGTTCTGTATATTTAGAGTTTACACCTTCAGCATCTGTGACCTTGTTTTTGAGGCCAAGTGTAATTCAATGGAGTTCAAGATGAGGTGCACTATATAGTGGACAAGCAGGGCTGCTGATTAAACAAGTGGCGAATAATCGGAAATAATTCAAAGACGAAAGGGTCAGTGAGCTTCCTGGCCTTTGCAGTAGCACACCAGTGGAAAGCTGGGACATGGAACACTTGGTGAAATTGGTGCAGTGTATATTCTATAATCTGCTCTAATGTGCAATATATAAAAACATACTATGATGGCAATTTTATAATTTCATAAAAAGTAGTACAAAATATACACTGTAAAAATGCTGGGTTCATGTTGCCAAAACACAAATTAAGTTAAATGAATTGTTTTAATAAATTGAAGTGGATTGAAGATAAAACAATTGAGTTGTCTCCCCGAAACTCAAGAATTGTGTTGATTCAGCTCATTTTAAATTAGTACTTCAAGTAGCAGGAAAAAAATCTGTTTTGAGTGTAATGTTTATATGACATTTTCCTAAATGAAACGATATTTAATTCAAAATGTAAATTGTTAAATGTAGTTAAAGGCAGAATTATTAACCCCGCAGAGTTATTAGCCCCCCTGTTTATTTTTTTTCCCCCCAATTTCCGTTTAAAAGAGAGAAGATTTTTTTTTTCAGCACATTTCTAAACATTATAGTTTTAATAACTCATACAGTTTAAAGCATACCAGCCAGCACTCCCATTTTTTCCGGGAGTCTCCCCCGTAGTTTAGACCCATCTCCCGTTTTGTTCTGTCTCCCGGCAAACTCCCGTAATTTAACCCCCTAACCCCGGTCTTCAGCTTTTTGGTACAGTTTATAACACCGATGATCGCCCACATTGGAATAATATCAGATTGCAGCAGCTGTCTCACGCAAATGAAGTGGCGCGAGTTGACGCACTTAATTTGCATGTTGCGCAAATTGCTGGAGCTGGAAAACCTAGACTTCATCAGACATTCGCGTCGCGTTAACCAATCAGGAGCTTTCTCTTGTAGGGAAGTGATTATGACATAGCACCTGTTGTTGGTGTCTTGAGGGGAAATCCTCTTGTTGACAACGGACAACAGCTCATTAAACTGGAATCGGCTCAGGCGGAAGGACCGCTGAAAGCTTCCATCATCCAGGTACAGTTTCTGGAGGAGTTGATGAACACACATAGCTGGGTGCACCTCAGAAAAGATCTAGAGGACTCAGACAAGGCGCCGAACATATATATGCTGTTTTTCAGCCTTCCTAAAGCTCATAAAGCACAGCTATTCACTCCATAAAATTCACGTTAGCCGTTTAGCAACGAAGCTAGAGTCACTGGGTAGACAGAAGCCCTGCCCATGCATCTACTGTGAAGTAAATTTACTGTGAAGTAAATTTCATGTGCGAATGAAGTGAGTAAAACCACTTGTCTATTTATGTGCAATCTATTTGAGCGTGCCACGTCTGGTGTGAACACACCATAATGAGAACTGTCCAATGTGAAGAACAATAAATAAATAAATTAATATTTAATAAAAACACAGATTTTGGGGTAAATGTGACTTATTTATGAAGATTAAAAAAAGTTTAAAAAGTTCAGAACATAAAGTAGGTTTTTCTGTAAAACAGACAAAATAAACACTGTAAAAAAACAAGTGATGATAATAAAATGATGATAACAAATGCTTTTGTTACTATAACTATACTATATTTTATTAAATGAATCAGATTTCAACTGCATGTTTTAAATTCTACCAAAGTTAAACTTATATGTTTAGTCAGTCTGATTGATGTAAATTGAGATTACTAGAAAAGTTAATTTAATAAAAAAATGAAAATTTTTACAGTGTAACGCATGTATTATAAAACTAACAATATTTCAAATAACATATTTGTTTTTAATATTTATTTTCCAAAATATATATTTTTTTAATGTAAGGTGGAATATAATTAAAACATGTCAACAGATTCCACAAAAGCAAAATAAAAACATCCCAGCATCCCAGCATGCTATGCGGCACAGTGTTGAGATGGAGCGGGACTGAAAGTTAAGATTACCAGGCGTCAACAAAACTGATAAACAAGAGCTGAAGCGGCTCACGTGAAGCCCAGCCCTTCCACAGAAACACAGAGCCTGATAAAGCTGAAGACACACCCACAAACACAACAAATAAACAAAAACAATCCTCACAGCAAACCCAGACGACAGGCCACAGCTTTCAAAGCAGAACCACGAACTTAGTGTTCAGATTTTTAATGCTAAAGCTCTGTTTCAAGTATATAGTGTGCTGACTTGCTCCCTATGTTGGCAGCTAACGTACTCTTACTAATCATCATACACTGTTACGAATACTGGGTTACAAACCATTGTTTTGAGTTGGGATAACATGAAGGAATTATTTATTTTAACACTTAGTAGTTTTTACAAATTGAAGTTGATCGAACATAAAATATTTAAGTTGATCTAGAAAAACTCAAGAATTGGGTTGTTTCAGCTTATTTTAAACAAGTAGTTTGAACAAACAGCAAACATCATTTGAGTTAGGGCAGGGCGATATGGCAAAAACGCAACCTCAATTAATTCTTTTCCATATTTAACAATAATGATATATATATTTCAATATCAGTTGTTAATTCTTCCAGATTTAAAAGAGTATCCCAACAACGACTAAAGCCACAAATTAGAGGGTCCTTTAAATAGCAGCATAACCTAATATCTAAATTCAGCATACTTCAAGATTCCCATTGTTGCACATTTCTGCCGTGTGATTGCCTCTTAGGTCAATATAGAGTAAAAAAGCCCAGATCTTACCATTGTTATAGACATAAATTATCGCAATCCAATATAATATTGTTTATTGGCCCTAATTTGAGTATACTAACGCTAACAAAACCTCTTAAGTAAACATTTAGCTGGTGTGCGAAAACTTGACGTGTATTCATTTCAGTTTCAATTTTAAACAAAATAAGTTCATAACAGCCATATAATTGGAGCGATCATATTTTGGTTTTAGATTTTTAATTATTTTTATGTTAATCACCATTTTAATATGTTTAATCAACATGTATATGATCTATTACTTCTATATTGCAATGTCATACAGAGTTAAGAATTAAGAAGATAATTTTTTTTCTAATTCATTTTTGTAATATTTTTTGTTTTTCAGCTTGAAAATGAGTTTAGAACTGCCATACAATTGCAGCACTTTTAATATTTAACTTTAATTATTTGTATATATTAATTTCTACAATCATTTCATATGGACTTTTAAAAATAATTAAATTGATGTAATTTTGTATCTAATAAATTTGCTATATTTTTATCTTTTAATTTAAAACAATTAAACGTTTATAACTGCCATATAATTTAAACCATTAGTTTGTTTTAATATCTATATTTTTTATACATTAAGCATCATTACTTCTACTGTATATAACTATTTCATACAAATATAATAATTTACAGTCTGATTTTTTAAAAATTACATTTTTTATACAATTTATACAACTTTTACATGTCTACATTATTAACGTCATATTCTAAACAGTGTAAATTGGAAAAAAAGAAACTATCTAATCAATTTTGATCTGTTTTATTATCTTTTTTTTTTCAAATTTAAGTAATAATTTGTGCAATCAAATGTTGTTTCAGTATCTTTCATTTAATTGTTAAGCATTATTATTTCATTAACCATTTCATACAGACTATGAAAATATGTTGTTTTGAAATACAGTAATAGATTTACTGAAATATTTGCATTTTGTAATTTTTGTATTTATTTAAAAAAGATTTATTGACCTATTTAAACAAGATTTCTAAATATCTAAGCAATAATAACACAATAATAAATGGCAAATATGTCTTTTTAAAAAACAGCTCACATCCGTAATCATCATCACCAACTCTCTAGCAATAGTAATAGTAAAGCTAATCCTAGTAAACACTGCTAATAACTAGACAATTCACTCTCTCTAATTTATAGTTTGCTCAGAGCGACCGATATTAGCCAATCCTGGCACTGTGTCTCTGTACTTTCAGCAATTAGTGTACAGCTGCAGGACGGCTCTTTGTGTCCTGCTGGCAGGACATTCACCAAAACATGCTCATTCCCAATTAACAACGGCCTGTTTTATTCCTGGGGTCAATGAAACGGCTCCTACATGGGCGTCTTTTCCTGGAAAGCCAGCCTACAAACGCCACACACTAAGCAGTTTTCACACCAACAGGTCAGTTTCCATCCGGAACAATCCCAAAAACTAAGATTAGAGAGGTAAAATACATTGTAAATATTATTGGGTGGTTTAAAGCGAGAGATTGTATAAAAATATATATTTTATTTCACTATTCAAGATGATTTTCTTTTGAGTCAATGCATATAAAGGCAAATATACAGGCAAAACAAAAATAATACCTATGGCTAATGATGATATCTTGAGGTCTTATTAACTCTTTCAAACTTAAGTTCTCCTGTTGACCTTAAAGAGTGAATTTTTAATTGTGATCAATATTTATATTGCTTTTAAAGTTTCCATGATGACGCATAAAGTCATGTAATCATTTGAAAACACCACAGATTTGCTGATTCATGCATATAATTGAACTAATTTTTCCACTTTTCTGCAAACATTGACAAACGTTCTAATTACATTGTGAAATATCTGATATGTTCTAGTTCTCAAATATGTGTAAGAAGATGCATTTAGTCTTTTAACAACCTAATAATGATCATATTATTTAGTTAGTTTAGTTAGTCTGTGCTGCAGGGGCGTGATCAGAGCAGCTGGATTTACAACATGCTAATTTTTCAACTTCTCCTAAAATACATGAAAGTAAGAATAACGTTCTAGTAACCTAAACAGTGTATCTGATGTGAATAAAGCACATCGTTAGATTATGTTTAAAAATAATTATTACTGCTGTCTCTATAGACATTAACGTGTATTTTACGAACCCTAAATTTAATGCTTCGCTTGTATACTGTATAAAGAATGTTTATGATTTCATCAGTGAAAAAAACCTGTAAAAGTGCCTAATCTGGTGTTTCCTTAATGTTTATATATATGGCGAATAACCAGCCTGATCTCACGAGAAAATGTAAGCATTTTACGTTTTGCCAGTTAAGTGGTTAATTCATACGAATTCGTAAGAGTTTGGTCGTACGAAATTGTACGATTTTAAAAAGTAAAAGATTTAAGATTTAAAAATTTTGACATTTATATTCCTTCGTAATTTTTACAGTAAAATTCTGGCAACTACAACTACCATTTTTTTACGTAAATTTATACCTTTTTTATGTACTTACATGTATTTAAATGTCTGAAATCTAAAACAAACATAATTTCTTTGATCAATTTCCGACAAGTGACACAGCGCAAGCTATGGCGGGAAAGCAGATTTGAATTTAGCAGCTGATCACGTAACAATGTAAGTGTATGTGTTTTTTGATTCTCAAAGTGCTAGTAGCTAGTCATTTTTTTCTTTCTGAATCACCACAGACCTAAACACCACAGCTAAACATTTTCAGAAAAAAGCCACCTGAATCTTGTATGACCTGGTGGTGGGGTCACAATTTTTGGGTGAACTGTCCTATGTCCTCTTCTAGACTGGATTGAAGCTTCGTTGGTGCCGCACAGAAACCGGACGCAATTAGGACATCGCGTTCTCATTCAAACAGGAAAAACAAGAAGAGATAAAATGGAGAAGCGCCACACATCAGATCGGACATAACAGAACAGCCCCATTAGCAGATCTGGCGTATTTCCTGAAGCGTCTCTTTTCCTCAGAACGACATGTGCTGTTGATCTCACAGGCCTCCTGATCTGATACGACTGAGGAGTTATGCACAATAGAATAAATATGGAAGAATGTTTCACAGATGAGAGTTTTTTTTTATGTATACAGGTAGTCATTACGATCAATTAGGTAATATTTGTTAAAGATAATATTAATTTGTTAATTAGATGTTTATTATAAAAATAGATCATTAAAAAAAACTTATCCGAAGATGTCACAAACAGATAAAATAAATAAATAAATAAAATCATCTAGAATAGGGATTTTAAAATTTGTGTTTGATAAATAATATTAAATAAAAATACATTATTAATAAAATCATTATCATCACAACAATATTTTAAAATAAAAACAACAATAATAATACCAAAATATTATTGTTGTTATTATTATCATTATTTTCTGTGATCATTTCATTTTACACTATAAATATTAATTAGAAATTCCATATTTAAATTAAAAGTATAAGCAGGAAAGAGTAATAGTAACAATACTAGAATTTTGCTCAATAAAGAGCCTAAATAAATGAGATGTTATTAGAATATATAATAAAACAGTATAAAAATGTTAGTAATAGAAATAGCTCAAAACAAACTAATCTTAAGATGTCACAAACAGATAAATAAACAAATAAACAGACAAATAAATAAATAAACCAATCAATCAATCATTCAGGACAGGGATTTTCAAATTGGTGTTTAAAAAAAGAAAATTAAATAAAGCAAAAGATTTAAATAAAGCATAGATTAGTAAAAAATAAAAGTAAAGAAAGTATAAACAATTTAAAACTAGATTACAATAACTGAAAAAAAATTATAAATGAGATCCACATGTATAATTAAAAAAATAAACAGTTAATTAATGCCATTTACATTTTAGGATTATGGGTAAAATGCTATTTTAAAAAACATCACTCGATCAAAGATATATAAAAGAAATAATTGACAAGTGTAGCCCATCAATATTAGTAAGAATAACTGAAAATTGCTCACTTATTAAATACAGGACAAAGGAATTGTCCTTTGTGTGTGCCCAACTAACAAATACATATGCTAATGAGCAAAAGTGAAGATATAAAAAAACACACCTGATGAGATGGAGGAAAAATTCAATAAAAGGAAATCAACGCACATTTGAAAAAAAAAATGTTCAGCACAAACGCTAATTGCACAAGATCCACAAAATATGCTGCTCTCATTTGCATAAACTTCATTATCACCAAGTTAAGGGAATCCTTGTACACAGATGCTACAAACACCAGTGCTAATCATAGCACAAGTGTTAATGTTTTTTTTTAAACAAGACATGATAACCGCAAAATACTCTGCAGTGAACCGCATGGCCCCCTGTTTAAACAGATCTAAAAATATTTAGCCGTTTCTGCGCTCATCCCGCCTATAGCGCGAGCGATTGGGATGTTTACATGTTTTCTTGGAACAACTGTGAACTGGCAAGCATGCGAGGCTCAAATTGGATCAGAAGAGTATGTTTTTTTTTCGGGGTCTGACTCACAGTCCTGAGTGGAGTATGGCGAGCTGACAAAATCCAGTGCTTCGCTTTGCTTTCCCTTCCCAAACTTGGCTGATTTAGGAGGGAATTCCCCCAGACTCGCTGCAAGGTGACTCTCCACAGCTGTGCGAGGCACGGGCCAAGAGCGCCGCTCATGCAGGGCCAGGTGTTCAAGTCCGGCTGGCTCCGTAATTACCATTTAAATGAGCAGGCGCGCTCTTAAATGGAGTGAGGGAGCCATAAAACTAGCCGTCGTTTAGTCGATGGCCAAATAGAGTAAACATAGGAACATCCTGAAACGCAACAAATCGAGAGTTCGGCGAGTTCCAGACGAGTCTCGAAATGCTGGAATGTGGGCTTTTAGGTTAACGCTCGAAACAAACTCAGTACCCTATGAACGAACTGAACGCAAAGGAATAGCTCAACCAAAAAAGATCAAGTTTTGAACTGCTCCTGTCCATACGTTTGCAGCCAATAGGGACCAACATTGGGAAAACCAAAAGTCCTTTTGGTCATATTTAAGTAACCCCATCCCAGATATGGATTTCTGGCCTGTCCCTATGATGGTCTGTGACACTGATGACTGATGGGAACATACAATACTTTTAGTCATGAAGTGAACACAAAACAAAGGCATTCATCTTTTGCTCCTCTGAGAGTCTCGACAGTAGTTAAACACTCGCACCACTGGCCTCACTTTGTACCCTCAAGTCCTCTGCTCTGATCGCACCCATCGCTACTACCAAGCAAAGCAATCAAAACTTCGTAGTTTATCTACATGCAACTCTGGATCAGCCCTGTACCTCAACTCAGAGGTATAAACTGGCCTACAATCCAACACAACAGTTCCCCAATAGTGTGAATGCATTGCCGATGAAACACCTGCACAGTATATTGAAGTGTCATAAGACATACACTTACAGAAAACACATTTGACCGGCATAGTACCTGTTGCCTTTGTCCGAGGCATTGTCCTATCTCAGCCTTGTTGATGATATGTTGCAATAAGATTGATCTAAAAAATATTGAAGAGTTTGACCTTGCAAAAGCTGAATCTCAAGAGTTACACCTACTAGGTCAGGGTTGTCCAAACTCGGTCCTGGAGGGTCAGAGTCCTGCACAGTTTAGCTCCATCTTTCTTAAACACACTTGCCTCGAAGTTTTTAGTACATTTGGAAAGAGCTTGATTAGCTGGTTCCGGTGTGCTTAATTGGGGTTGAAACTATAATATGCAGGACACCGGTCCTCAAAGACTGAGTTTAAACACCTCTGACCAAGGTCGATGGTCTCAAACTCAATTCCTGTATGGCCACAGCTCTGCAAAGTTTAGCTCCAACCACCTTCAACTTACCCCTGCTTAATAGTCTCTAGTAGTCTTGAACACCTTGATTATTTGGATCATCTGTGTTTGATTAGGGTTGAAGCAAAACTGTGCAGAGCTGCGGCTCTCCCGGAATAGAGTTTGTGACCTATGGCCTAGGTGTTGACAGCAAAATAATATTTTAATAATAACTTAAATGATCTTGACAACTGAAAATATTGGACTGAAATGGTAGCATGTTTAACTTGATTAGCTGAAATAGCAAACTTGTCATAGTGAAGGGTGAGTCAAACCCAACAGTTATTAATTTCTTTTGAAAATAGTTCCTTAAAAGCATAGAGGTAGGCAAGTCCTTCTAATAAAATTGGTCTAACTGCAGTTTGCAAGTAATTTGACTTAAATGTGAACACCTTAATTGAACTTAAGAGGTCACCCAAGTACAGTTTTTCCCTTGGTGTTCTTGGTGAGGCTGGCCGTATACCCTAAACCTCACATTTCAGGCAACGCCCAAATGGTCCAGACTACAGATCTGGCTATAAATCACTACAGTTTGTCATGTTTTAGGGAGCAGAACATTGGAAAGTTTGTGGCGATGGGTTTGCACCAGATTTTCTGACCCAAAACCTTCTGAGCTGAGTCAGTGCTCCGAGTGGGAGCATCCGCAGCTGGTTCGAACTCTCAGTGAAGCCTCATGCTTTGATCAAAGGTCCCGTAATCAAAAACTACCCATCGTCCGTGGCCTAACATTGGTGGACTCGAGCATTCAGCAAAGCCAGAGCTCTGAGTTCTTCCATTCGTCACTCTCCAACTGTGGGGTTTTACAATCGAGGCACCAGGCATCCAGATGTAAGACAACAACAACAACAGCCTGGGAAAAACAAGCTAGAGGGGAATCTCTGACAGCGACATGTTGCATTCATTTAAGAGTGCCTAATTACAAACGGACAAGCGATACGTTAGCTATGTTTCCATGTTGTGTGTGATTTTTGTAATAAAAAAGACAGATTTTGTTGTAATAATTCATATATATATAATATTTTATTTACCGTATTAGGTAGTGTACTATGTTAGATGCGCAGTCTTCATGACACAAATCATAAAAAATGAAATGAAAGCTTTCTTTTATTTTGGTTTCTTGTCAAGACATGATCTAAAACAGTAGTGATTAAGCTAAAGGACGGTTGTATAACTCTTATTTTCACCGACAATCGTACTTTTTCTATCTCAGATTTCACTCCCCGGAGCATCTGACATCATGTACCTCCCTCAGGACTGTGTTGGGGCTTTCCCCTACAGTAATACACCTAAAACACACATTGCTGTAAAACTAGACAAAGGCAGGAACGTTTTTCTCTCGTCAACGGCAAGGAAAGAGTTAGGCAAAATAATTTATTGATTTTACAAACATCATAATACCAGTCATACTTGCAAAGCAAAAATAATGTCCTTCAATTCGTTCGAGTCCAGGGGACGTCATCCTTGAATCAATCTCCGTCATTGTAAGCGGTTTGCTTTTCGGTCTGTATTATTGCTCCATTTGTTAGATGTTTGCTCTTACTTTTTTTTGCAGACTGAAGTGTGTAAAATGCATTATATGCTCAATTTGCGACGCGTCATTCACTCGTTTTGTGCCACAAGATGTCTAATCGCATCTTTGCATTGACTGCACATGTAAATCACTTGCGCGTAACGCTTCACACAGGTCTGCATCTGTAATGTTATGCTGTATTCACACCAAATGCAGCAAATGCAGATAAATCATGTTACTCGCGTGTAAATAGACACATAAACATTTTCAGTTTACTTGCTTCAGTTGAGCGTCAAATCCGCTACATTCGCACATAAAATTCACTAAGCAATAGACATATATTCGCATCATGTGCGGGGCTTCAGTCTGCCTGGTGAATGTAATTGCTAAATGGCTAATATAAATTTTATTGAGAAAATAGCTGTGTTTATTTGCTTTATGAATCCTGAAAAACAGCGTTGATTCATTTGGGGCCATGTCGGAGCCTTAGACTACATCCTTTCAGAGGTGCACCCAGCTCTATGAGTTCATAAACTCCTCCAGAAACTTAACCTGGATGATGGAGGCTTTCAGCGGGGCTTCTGAATTAGCAGAGCCCAGTTTGATGAACTGTTGTCGGTGTCGGCAGAAGGATTTTCCCCCCTTCACAAGAGCAAGCTTCTGATTGGTTAACGTGTCGCTAATGTTCACTGAAGTTCAGATTTTCCAACTCTGTGACTGGTGTGAACGCAGCATCAGAATTGTGAGGGCGCAGGTAAGATGTCATTTTTCGAAAGACACTCAAATACATTGCGTGTGCTGCGTATGCAACATCTATAAGTCAAGTAAAACAATTAATTGCAGACTGAAATAAATATAATTTGATTGTATGGTTTGGTATTGGATGTTTTATTGAGATCATTAGGTATTTTTGTGATTATTTTGCGCCTAAATAGAAATTTAGCATGATTGCAATATATATATATATATATATATATATATATATATATATATATATATATATATATATATATATATATATATATATTTTTTTTTTTTTTTTTTTGGTTTCAGTGATCACAAAAATTGTAAAAAAAAAAAAAAAAAAACTAGTGGATTTGATTCATCAAACAAATTCCAACATGTGTGTTACAAGTAGTGTAGTGTAGGCTTGTGTGTGGTTTCTCTCTCTCGCTCTTTCTCTCGCTCTCTCTCTCTTTCTCGCTCTAAGTATTCGCAGGTGCAGTGGATTACGTTGGGACGGACCATGATTGGCGCTTGGATTGGCGGTGGCTATAAAAACCTGCAGAGAGCATGGGTTCGATGGCTCCCCGCTCTCTCTCGATTTCCCCGCTTGTACTCAGTTGAGAACGTAATCCAATGAGTGTTTGCTTGTATATCTTTGTGGCTTTGTGAGATGCCGTTGTGTTAATTTTTAACCGGCGATTGAAACCCGGTTTTCTGTCTCCCTGTCGGGCTTGGAGCATGTAGGGAGGTTTGGTGCCTTATTTGTTATTTTCGTTTTCTCCTGTGTTTGTTAGTAGGGAGGTAAGTTTTCTGTATTTTATTTTATTTGTTTTCCAGGGAAGTTTAATCTAATTTTAGTTAGCTTGGTTTATTGTCATTTATTTTGGCTGAACCCCTCCTGATGTTATTTTTGCTCCTTATTTCTGTAAATAAATCATACTTTCTTGTTAATTCTTAGTGTATGTGTTTTTGGTATATTTTGGGGAGAGAGAGCGCGGGGGCACCAGGTATTATATTTTTAATCCCTGTTATTTTGTTACGTTTTGGTTAAACCTCTTCTTGATTAAGGATTTTTAATTTAATTCATAACAATGTGCATCAGAATAGGCCATCTGATTCTGTTTTAAAAGATCACATGAAGATGAAAAAGGGCACAATGGGATGGCATTAATTTCCAAAATCTGTCTTCAAAATAGTTCAGTATTATTACCTCCAGTACTGTCTTGAGTGTCTGCTGTCCCAAAGAGCCACCACGCTTTCATTGTGTTCTGACAGTGTAATCTGAAGCAAGAGTAATATATTATAGAAGATTAAAAGCTCTACCTTGCTTTTCCAAACACAGCAAATTCCATTTTCCTTTTAGATATTTGGCGCCAGTTTATCAGGAAGTGACGATTTGGTTCTCTTCAATTTGTCAGATGGAAACTGCTTTATTCGCAAAATGTTTTATGTGACATTCTAATTTAATTCGCATCTTTGAATGGAAACGCACTTATTTGCATTAAGTACAAACACGCTGCTTCATATGGAACAATGACCGCTGGGAACCCAAGAGGCAAATGCGGAAACGCCCTTGTAAGTGATCTCAGGGGCCAAACAATAGGTAAGTTATGATAAATCACATGACCTTTATAAACTTAGCTTTTGTGTAGGACCGTCAATCAAACTTTGGCCATGACATCAACACAATTTGTAACAGATTGAGTCATTTGCTGAAAACAGGAGCGGTTGACTCATTAGTCAAATCATGGTCGTGGAGCAAACAAGACGCCCCTGCAAGCACATTTGGTCGGTCCGCCACAAAACTACTGAAGGAATGGCTGAGAGGGATGCTTTCTAAACAGGCAACGGTGGTTATGTGACACTTCCAACAATCCTCTCCCATCGCCCGCAAAGGAGGGAGGGCTTGTTTTGCTCACAAACAAGTTATGCAATGCCTCCTCCTTTCCACAATTCATTAAACTCTTCCCTTCGGGGAGCTTCAAGCTACTTATTTTGCTCTCTGGTTTGCACGTGCTTATGCTCATTAACAACTACAAACGCCCCAGTGCTCTCATTAAAAGTCTTTTTTTAATTTCAATTCTTATTTGAGGAGAGTCGTTAAGCCTATTTGACTTTTTAATGGTCGTCGCCAATGGCGACAATTACCAACAAAATTGATTATATAAAACACACACTTATATTTTTCCACACAATTTACTTTTGATTTTTAGCCTTGTTTTTTGTGATAAAAGTAAAGTCTATCATAAATTCTTAGCGTAACTTACAGAGATGAAGCACTTAAATGTCATACATATGACAAAAGTTATTTAATGATATTATTTTAGGAGTTTTCCCAGCAGACTGTAATGTAAAGTAATGTGATAGCTGTGGAAGCGGGAAGAGCAAAACAAAGACAGGAAACAATTCCAAGAAATTACAGTGAACTTCAAAAAGTTATGGATATGTATTCATTTCAGACCAAATATTACCTCACAACACTGATAACACTAAGAAATAGTTATTAACATCATTAAATATATTTTAATTATATTTTAAGAAGTTAAATATGAATGTTCTGCAATGTGTATGTATATAGTGTATTTATTGTGTATGGCCATACACCCAAAGCACTTCACAATCATGAGAGAGAATCTCTTCACACCACCACAAGTGTGCAGCATCCACAGGACAACGGTGCCAGTGTGCTCACCACACATCAGCTATTGGTTAATTAAGCCAATTCGGTGGATGGGGATGATTGGGAGGCCATTATGGGTGAGGTCCCGATGGAGGGAATTTGCACCCCTACTCTTTCCGAGTAGTGCCATGGGAATTTTAATGACCACAGAGAGTCAGGACCTTGGTTTAACGTCTCATCCAAAAGACGGCGCTCACTGACAGTATAGCGTCCCCTTCACTGTACTGGGGTGTTAGGACTCCCCTATTGGCCCCTACCTGCTTGTTAAGTGTGACGTCACGCGAAGCGGCTTCCGGGTCCAAGCGCTCTATCGAACTGAATGGGGAGACTCATGAAATGGCAATAATAAACGTTTACAAAGCGATTTAAGGCTTTCGAAAATCACGATGCCTAATATCCGATGGCCAGAAAGTGATAAATTTTTTTATAAATTGTACATTTTTCGGTATTTGTTATGCAGCAAGCCCAGAGATTGTTGTGTACACTATGATTTTATGTAAAATTAACTTTAATGTGTGATAGGAATAAAACGTGATCATAAACGAATGATTTCTCCACTCAAATGAAAGGCGGCTTGGACCCGGAAACAGTATACATACGTCACAAACACGTCATCACTTAACACGCGGACTGGCCTCACTATCACCAATTCCAACAGCAACCTAGTTTACCCATGTGGTCTCCCATCCAAGTACTAACCAAGCTTAAAGTACTACAATGATTAGTTTAGTCGTATTCTTATTTTAAAATGTGAAAACTATGTTTAACACAGTATTATATTTAAAATTTCATGTTTTTTTTTTTATAAAAAAGTATATAACCAATTGGGCTGCACGGTGGCGCAACGGGTAGCATGATCACCTCACAGCAAAAAGGTTGCTGATTCAAGCCTCGGCTGGGTCAGTTAACGTTTCTGTGTGGAGTTTGTATGTTCTCCCAGTGTTCACGTGGGTTTCCTCTGGGTGCTCCGGTTTTCCCCACAGGTGAATTGGGTAGGCTAAATTGTTCGTAGTGTATGTGTGTGAATGAGTGTGTATGGATGTTTCCCAGAGATGGGTTGCAGCTGGAAGGGTATCTGCTGCGTAAAACATTTGCTGGATAAGTTGGCGGTTCATTCCACTGTGGCAACTCCAGATTAATAAAGGGACTAAGCCAAAAATAAAATGAATTAGTTAATATATAGCCAAATGTTTAAATTAAAATCATAATATTTTGCCTCTTCTAATCACCAAAGCAGCATTAGTTGAGCAAAAACATAAAAAACAAATAAACGTAATAATGAGAAATATTATTTACATTTAAAATAAACATCTTCTTTGTGAAAGTATTAGAAAAGCATGTGAATCAAATTCCTCTAGTTTTTAATGTCACGTGTTGCTTCAATAAATAAACTTCTACTGTGTATTTTTAGCTGGTCTCAGTCACTCCTGCATGTCTAGAACTGAAGAGAGATTTGTTTTCGTTTAGCCGTCATTAGTCAGTGGGTTATTCCCCATGTTAACATGCGTGTCAGAAGGATGTCGTTTCTGAAACGCTGCCTGTGGCTCTTCCTCTACTGTCGCTCTTCAAACAGGAAGCTGAGAGAGAGAGAGAGACAGAGAGAGAGAGAGAGAGAGAAAGAGAGAGAGAGAGAGAGAGAGAGAGAGAGAGAGGGCATGTGTGTCTGAACAGTGTGTCTATGCAAATGTGGAACACAGAAACACTGCCATTGATAACGACGAGGACACGAGCTGCTCCAGTTCCCTCAGGACTTCCTGTTCAGCTCATGAATGGAGTTCATCAAATCACACACACATGCACGTGCACACAATTCTGAACTTAAAAATGCAAACATTGAACATACTGTCATTTTAATTTTGATTTTTTTTATATATGTATGTATATACATACATACAAAAAAATATACATATATATATATATTGAGAATATTTATTATTGCCAGCCACTTTAACAATTATAAATAGTTTGAACAATAACACTGTACTGTGCTTACAGGTATGTTTAAATGAAAATGTGCTTTCAAAAGTGAATAAAAAATAGCACCGATCTTAAAAAGTAAAAACAAAACTTAAATGATGTAAAGTATTATTATAAAGTAGCCTATTCATCAAACGTGGAAATGTTCCTTGCACCTCATAAATATAGGATAAATGTTGTAATATTCATATATAAACTCGTTTTGATAAATGTAAAATAGATGTTGCATGTATTTATGACTTATTAGTATATCTTCGAAATCTAAACATGAACTTGTATTTTAAATATATGTATTGGATTTACATATTTAAATTAGAAATTAGATCTGCTTACTGTGTGTAAAAGTAGGCTTTGTGTGTCAGAAAAGCAAGTGATTATGATAGAATACATAACAAACATTAGAAAATTTTAACTAAAATAAAAGGTTTAGCCAATTAAAATCAATTTACTGGTGACATCGGTTTTAGCGTACGCGTCAAAGGGTTAAAAGTGTGTATTTACTTTAATTATTCAGCGATTACTCCGTGTACCGCTAAAAGGAAGCCTGTACGTACCACAGTTTGAGAACCACTGCTGTAGAGTATCGAAAAAATATAGAGCTTAAAGGGGCTAAAAATTTTGACCTTAAAATGGTGTTTAAAAATGTAAAACTGCTTTTATTTTAGCCAAAATAAAACAAAAAAGACTTTCTCTAGAAGAAAAAAAATTATCAGACATGCTGTGAAAATGTCCTAGCTCTGTTAAACATCATTTGGGAAATATTTAAAAGAGAAAAAAAATTCAAAGGGGGCTGATAATTCTGACCTCAACTGTATATATTTTTAGGGCTGTTTAATAATGGAAAAAGTCCTAATCACAATTATTTTGGTCATATTTGTAATCACGATTATTCAAAACGATATACAGTTGAAGTCAAAATTATTTATAATTTACATTTCAAGCATATACACAACAGCATGCAATTTCTTTCTCCATTGCGTTACATTACAGCACATGATTTTAGTCATTTTCACATGAAACAAATGTGTACAACTGAAAAGTTTTTTTATAATCGTTAAAAACCAAATACTGAATTAAAACTGAAATCGAAACTGCAGCCCTAATATCTATATATAATATTGGGAAAAAAATGCTTTAAATGTAACGTGTGTATTTTATATAGCGTATTTATTGTGTATGGCCATACATCCAAAGCACTTCACAATCATAGGGGGAGGGGGGGGGTCTCTTAACACCATCACCAGTGTGCAGCATTCACTTGGATGATGCGACGGAAGCCACAAGACAACGGTGCCAGTGTGCTCAACACACACCAGCTATTAGTAGAGTGAAGAGACGGTGACTGATCCAATTCGGTGGATGTATTACATAAAGCCAATAAAGCATTACAATTATTTACGTAACATTTATATTACTTTTAATTTTATTATTAGCAAGTGAATTTGCCTCTATGTACATTTTTCTTATATTTAATATTATTTTTGCTTTAATATTTAAAACGCATCAAATAATATGAAATACACAAAACTACTGAAGACTTCTCTAAAATGCTAACTGATAAAAGAGAATTAAATATGTATTTATTTACATTCATAACATTGTTCAATATTTGAAATATTTATTAATTTTGACATCTAAAGACTATAGTATACACATCTATACACTCAAACAATAAACATTATTTAAAATAAAAATTGAGGATCCATAAATATTTATTGTTTATATTTATATTTATTAGTTTTTGATCATGCTTTTCACATAGATTTGATATAGTTTTACAATAAAAGATACACTATGATTTTGACGAAATATTAAATAACATATACAGTACATTAAAATAACAATAACCTAAACAATAACATAACGGTTTATAATTTGTACGGAAATAACTAAATAAAAAGAAACTATACTAAATATATCTACTAGGAAATATATACACAATTGAAATCAGAATTATTATACCCCCTTTAAATTTTTTATTTTATTTTTTATATTACCCAAAAGATGTTTAACAGAGCAAACAAATTTTCACAGTATGTCTGATAATATTTTTTCTTCTGGAGAAAGTTTTTTTTGTTTTATTTCGGCTAGAATAAAAGCAGTTTTCATTTAAAAAAAAAAAAAAAAACATTTTAAGGTCAATATTATTAGCCCCTTTAAGCTATATATTTTTCGATAATCTACAGAACAAACCATCATTATACAATAACTTGCCTAATTACCCTACCCTGCCTAGTTAACCTCATTAACCTAGTTAAGCCTTTAAATGTCACTTTAAGCTGTATAGTAGTGTTTTGAAAAAAATGTCTAGTTAAATATTATTTACAGTCATCATGGCAAAGATAAAATAAATCAGTTATTAGAAAAGAGTTATTAAAGCTATTTTGTTTAGAAATGTGTTAAAAAAAATCTCTCTCCGTTAAACAGAAATTGGTGAAAAAAATAAACAGGGGGCGAATAATTATAATTATATATATATATATATATATATAGACAAATTTTTGTATATTACTTTTAATGTGCTTTTATTTTTAATAGATACTACAATATGTGAAATATCTTTAAAATATTGTATTAAAA
Organism: Danio rerio; assembly: GCF_052040795.2. Lineage (NCBI taxonomy): Eukaryota > Metazoa > Chordata > Actinopteri > Cypriniformes > Danionidae > Danio > Danio rerio. The sequence goes on from NC_141042.1 coordinate 11,555,254, forward strand.
AACAAATATTTACAATTATTTTAGATGTAATACATATGTAATCATCGAGTTTATATTTATCGTGATATATAAATGTATATTTACATGTATTGTTATATATGCACAATAAGCTGAGAGACAGAAAGCACTTTTGCCTCGTGTAACCCGGTTGGTTATTTTCACAGTCTGCAATAATCAATGGCTGGCAGCTTCCAGAGGGCCTCATTTACTTCCTGCGTGAACACAACATACACACTTTATCTGTGGGCAAACGCAACACAAACGCTCACAAACACGCGCGCTGACGGGCCGCACCACTTGACGGAGCCGTAGAGTGAGAAAGAATCTGTGTCAGAGTTCAAGCGAGGAGTAACTAAACCCCTCCAGCTCAAACGCAGGATGATCTGAGAGCGGAGGAATCACGGGACAGATCCATCATCCTCCTGGATTTGCGCAAAAACCCACAGACTTCACCTTCATAACTGAGATTACAGGTTCAAACTGAAGTAAAAGCCCCTGGTGGATGTAGAAGTCTGAAGAATGTGATTTTAGTGAGGGTTATTGACATTTATTAAACTTAAATACGACTTCATTGATGTTGTCCCAACGCAAATCAATTAAGTTGACGTGACTAGTTTAAGTAGATTGAATATAAAACAATTAAGCTTCCCCCCACAATTTTCTGAACTGTTTTGTTTTAGCTCATTTTAAATATGTAGTTTGAACAAGCAGCACATTTTGAATATATAAATAAACTATAGGCAAACCATTTGAAACCAGTCGAAAGCAGAAAGAAATGCTTTTAAAAAATAGCGCCATTCGAATGTTCTGTGTGAACACATTGGAGCTCAGCGAAACAATACTTAATAACAAATACGTCAAAATGTAAAAAAACAAAAACAGAATTAGATGAGAAATGTAAAGGTGTTGTGTTGTTTGGAGGGGTGGGGCTAAAAATACAAGGGTTTGCTGAACGTTATCACAGAGTTATCGTTTACGTCAGTGTTATGTATACCAAACAATTCTGCACGGTGAATATTAACTTCCACAATAAATGAAAATAACTGTTTACAAACATCTGCAAATTCACTCTCTTATTTGACGTTTTATTGAAGGGTATGAACATTTTTTCTATAATTAGTGTCGACTGAAGCTATTATTACTTTTTTTTTTAACTCTTTTTTTTTTTTTTTGCGATGTTACTCTATTGGAAAACTGAGTAGAACAGCAGCAAACGAATCGTTCAAGAAATCGATACTCTAACATTTTCAAAATGCATTGACATTCTCTCGAATCGACTCTGCGCTTAGTTTTTAACTCACTTCAGAACTAGTCCAGTGTTTGAAATAAATCCTTCACTCAGACTATTTCATAGTTGTGTGTTTCTTAGTCACGCTTAATCAATGAAATCAGTTAAATCTTCAGTTTATTTAACAAGTGCTAATGACCGCTTTTCCCCAGGGGAATTCCTGAATTTCTTCTGACAGGTTCGCGGGTTTCTGCAAGAGTGCTGTCTGGCCTTCGTAGGAGATTATTTATGAATCATAATGTGAAGATGTGAACGACAATCTCAACTTTGTTCAAACATCTTTGCGAATTCAATTCGTAATCGAATCACCCAGCTCAACATCGATCGCAACTTTGTCAAACACTATGCTATCCAAGTAAAGTACGCAGATGGTCTGGTCACATACTCTTCATAGAGGCTGACAGTAGCCTAAAAAAAGCCCAGCACCATAGGCGTCGCTTGGGCGAGGGATGAGCAAGGTTATAATAGTTTTGGATTTTGTCATTAGTTTTAGTTTTTATTTCGTTTTGACTTTTTTTTTTTTCAAATTTAGTTATATTTAATTAGTTTTTAGAGGTAGACTTACTAGTTTTTATATTTTGAAATTGCTTCGTTTTAGTTTAGTTTTTGTTAGTTTCAGTATTAGTTTCAGTTTTTAGTTTTTTTTTTTTTGTAAATAAGGATGTTTGTTCGGTGCAAGATTCAAAATCATCAGAATAAATATAGTAAAATAAAAACTCAACAAAAGACGGGCTACATTTTTTTGACACAAGAACACTACCATCTGCTATTACCTTCTAGATATCCTCAAATGCAAATAAAGCAAAACATAAGATATTAGCCTTAAGTAAAATATGTGTGCAAGGCTGGTTCAGAAGTTAAACACACAGTAGTGATGGGAAGTTCGGATCTTTCCAAGTTTAGACTTTAGACTCAACATATCAAAAATATGTAGTCAGCAATCATAATTTCAGTCAGTTAAAACATCATCACAATCTGAAAAGTTTCTTACAATTACGTTTTCCAACTGAAGCTTGAATCACTCATTTAAATTCCATTACGACTTTCTGTTATGAAATAAACTTACGTTTTGCCAGATCCTCTCATTTAAGCCCTCGGTTTACCCGTGCAGCAGTTGCTTAAGTTTAGTTCAATCACAGCAGGTTGCCATGGACAGTACCATTTGTGTTCGGTTCACTGAATCACGCATGTGCAGTATTATCAGTTCACTGCTTGTAAAATCTCTTATCAAATGATTCAGTTCGATTTGGTGAGTTGGTTCAATCGGTTCACTTAGAAGCTCTGGTTAAAAAGAACGATTCATTCGCGATAACGATCACTAATACAGAAACTAAACTTATTATTTGGCACAAATGTGCTTGATTAATACTTTTAAGTATCTTCTCGGGGTCGTATTTAATGTTATCAATGTGTTGCTGTTATGTCCAGCCGCTGTTTTTGTCGCGGGAGCAATAGTGAGGATGACTGGAGTAAACTACCAATGGAAGCAGGATTGCAGACTCTGAGGTCCTGTATGGGTCAAACACGGGGCATCACGAAGTAAATAGATTTACTTATAAAAGGCATACAGTATGTATTAAATACAGTTACAAAGACGAAAACGAAGGAAGTTTTTCTTATAATTTTAGTTTCAGTTAGTTTTGTATGCGCATAAAACAGTTTCAGTTAGTTCTAGTTTAAAGAAAAACTCTTTTTATTTCAGTTAACGAAAAATGAATTTCAATTTTAGTTTTTGTTTATTTGTTTGTTTTTGTTAACAACAATAACCTTGGGGGGGAAGGAAGTTAGGACGATAATTAGCCATAATGGTGCCTCCAGAGTTACTATTATTACTATTATTAGTACTCTTCACTTTCGTCCACTATTACAACCCACTTCCCCTCTATCAGAGTATCGTCATAGGGCCCGTACCAGCCGTCGGCGCCCATGATGTCACGACAACCTGTAGTGGAAGCTCTGTGATTGGTCAGCTTGGTAGCATTGACAAGCAGTGGGAGACCAGTGAGCCCGTTGAGGCAAGTGTTTAACACTCCAATCCCATGGAGGAGCTTCAGATGGAGACTTTTGTTTAGCGTTTAATTTATGATTCAAGTTGTTGCACGTCCAATGAATTCACACCTTTGAATGAGTCAATTTGAGCTACTTGTAGAGTAAGGTAGCATTGCATGCGTTTCCTCTGTAAACAAAACACCCACGCAGTGTTATTGTCAGAGTAACACAAACAGAAGGCAGAAGTATAAATGCACGGCAACGAAAAAGGTATGTGCCAGCAATCATTTGACTAATGTTGTCAAAAGTACCGAATTTTGTACCAATCTGCAATGAACGTTTAAACAGTTGAGCAATGTTGAGAAGTTGAACACAATGGCAAATCAGTGGTGTTTAATAATGTAACCAACAGCGCTCAAATGTTAGCGGGATAATGATATTTTTTAAATTTCAGTACCGATTGGTACCGAACTCGATACTTTTTGACATCACTACACTCAACGCAGAGGTATAATTAACCCTTAGGGGTACTAATAGCAGTGGAAATGCATGCCTGATCAGGATGACTCAATTCATACTGTATTATAATGAAATGTACCTCTTATTGCAAAATATGCACTAGAGAGTTTACTAATGAACATTAAACTAACCTAAGCTTTGCACTACAACTAACTCCTAATCCCTTAGAAAAGCAGCCAGGAGATTTTTTCCTTGATAAAGCAGAAGCGAGCGACTCTCCAGTCACTGGGAAAAGAGCAGTAAATCTCCCAAGCTCCATATCGCTCACACTAAGGGCCTCTTTACTCTGAGGTGGGAAGTGAATGAGCCTCTTCTAGACGGTTAGGAAAAGCACACTTGCCCTCCAGCACTTCCGAGGTGCTGATACTCAGAAAAGTGTTTCTCCTAACAGAGAAAGACGGAAACTCGAGTGTCCACCTGTCTGTAAGCATCAAGCGACACTTCATCTCCATCCTCGCTGAGAGTTTTACGCTCCGAGACCCAGTGATGAATTCCGCAATATATGATTTCAGCATCAACATCACAGCGTGCGCATCCGCAATAATGAAATCGCAGGGCGAGCAATGTCAAGCTGGGATGACAGTCGCTTAATCAAGCTTAAAGTCAAACCATGACAGAGTGAGCGTTTATTATTTGCATGTGTTTTTTATTATTTGCATGCGGATTAATTGTTCACCTAAAGAATAACAATGTGCGCTGGCAAAATAAACGATGTAAGTTTTGATTTCACATGGACTTTAAATCTAATCCAACCATTCTGAGAAGCCAGAAAGAGCAAATAAACAAATATGCATACAAAATGGAAGTCCGACTGAAGATCAGGTGTGATATCAAGCGGCTTCCAGAATCTTTCACCTGGACCGTGCAAACATGGAAATGAGCTCCTTTAAACTCGATGAACTCTGTTATCTGTGCCGAGCAAATGTGTCAGGAGATTTATTACTGGACGTCAGCGCTGGTGGAGCTCCACATTTTTCCTCCTGTTTTCCCGGTGAGGTTTTTGTCCACCTCGTTTTCTAAGAAATCAAAATAGCAACGGAACATACCAACGATTCTTCTAGGCCTTTAGTGTAATAATAATAAATAATAAATAAATTAATATTTTTACAATAAAGGTTTACTAACAAAAAACATTAGGAAGTTATTGTATAAATATTACTGATTATCAAATATTAAAAGCAATTATTATTGTTGGTATTTTTATTTTACTGACAATAGTCAATATTTAATTTGTATGTGGATGTTTTATTAATTGTTATAATAATTATGTTTTGAAACATATCAAATATATAATTCTACTGCTGATGTTTTTTACTAAAAAGAATGTTAATAATAATAATGGCCATAATAATAATGATAATAATAACAATAACAATAATAAAAATAATAATAACAATGCAATTAATAATAATTACAGTTTCTATTTACATTATACACGTGTGTGTGTGTGTGTGTGTGTGTAATATTTTAACTGTGTATAAATAAATAAACATGCCTATATTTGAGAAAAAGTTCATTTATATTTAGATATAAAATATATGTATATGATTATCTATAATTTCTCTATATCTATATATTTATATATATCTACACACACATATATATTTATTTATTTTGTATTTTATTTATTTATTTTATTTATTTTTAGATTTTATTTATGTGCACGTGTGTAACTTATACAAATTAAAATGTATAATACACACAAATATATTATTTTGAAGGAGATTAATCATATTTAATCTTCGTCCAGCATTAATCAATTTTAAAAATACAGATCCATTACTATTATTATTATTATTATTATTATTACTGTATACTTAAAAAGCAAAAATAATTGAAATATAAGAAACAGTTTCTCCTCAATATTACTACTAGGACCACTTTCACTATGATAACAATAAATATATAAACACATTTTCTTGGTAGTAGTAGCACTTCTATTTCTATTCCGAATAATAAATAACAACAACAACAACAACAACAACTACTACTACTACTACAATAATATTAATATTAATAATAATACTAATAATAATAATATTTCGCATGACGTCATTGTGCTTTACCACAGCAGCAATATAATTACTATGGCAGTTAAATTCTTGTAGTTCTCTATAGTACTATTATAATAAACACTATTTTTGCTATAGTATTTCTTTTCATGTAATGTAAGAGCTTATACAGTATAGAGAAACAATTTTCATAAAACAAGCATCATGCCCAACATATGTGGAAATATAATAATATCCTTTGAAATTTGGTATAAATTTAGATTTTTACTTCCTGCCCTCCATCTGAATTTCAGGCATCAGCAGAACAACGTATTTAAAAACAACCTATTACGTGCTATAAAAAGATTAATATTGACATCAAATTTGTATTTTGCGATATCTCGATATTACGATAACGTGTTACACCCCTACCTATTATCACCCTAATATTACAAACCTAATTATCATTGCTAAGCCTTAATTTGCTATGAAACCAAAACAGACAATCCTCTAAATGATTGTTGTCGATTAAATTCAGTTGACGTTAATTTAAAATCATTGAAAGCGATTGATTCAGACAGATAGAGAAAGAGTTCTCCACAATACATGACGTCACCAGACAGGAACAAAATGCCAATGACAACACTTTTTTTGTTTTTTTAAGGGGGGCTGAACTTTGACCCAAAAAATATCTCTGGATTGCGCAAGAGCAGAACAACACACACTATCAGCACACGGTGTGCGAAGCAGAAGACATGACTACCATTTGCACAAAAAATACAAGAATTTTAAACACTGTTGCATAAAAATACTCTCTTAGAAAGAAATAAACGCTTCTGGGCAACCGGAAGCAGAGTTTCTGTGTTCAGCTGCTGTGGAAACTAGAATAAAATACAAGCAGCAAGCTATTTTTTAGTGTTTCTTTTTTGCTAAGAATGGAACTAAAGCACCTGCACAGATTTTATCTTTCCACTCAAGCTCACGGTTGAGTCTCGAAATGCTTACTGATGCTCAACGTCTGCTTCACAGAAAACCGTTTACTGTGCTCATGAATGGATCAAGGCCTTGCGACCGCACAGTCAACATAAACACCATCATTTTTCTTTGGCTTTTATCTAAAATTTGATTATTAAATAGTAAAATGTGTACTTTTTTTGGGAATAACTGTTGTATTATGGCTGGGAGATGTGGCCTAAAATCGAAATCTCGATTAATTGAATGTTCGATTAAATCGATTATATTTATTTATTTAATTTCTTTGGCCTCATAGTTTACTGCCAAGATTTTTATATTTGTTTTTACATTTTTATTTTTGCCTTTATTAGATAGGACAGTAATCAGACAGGAAGCGAAGTGAGAGAGAGAGAGAGAGAGAGAGAGAGAGAGAGAGAGAGAGAGAGAGAGATAAAGAGAGAAAGAGAGAGAGATGGGTAGGCTCGGCAAATGTCCTCAAGCCGGGATTCGAACTCAGGACGTCTTGATGTCGCCGCTCTAACCACTAGGCTATTAAACTGACAAGTCAGTAATTTAAGGAAACACACAGTATCTATGATTATTTATTGTACATCGCTATAGAAAATATACCGTCACGAGGCATCACTAGCGCAGCTTCCAGTAATAATCAATGCAGCGCAAACGTGCGACGTGTAGTTAAATTTTTTAAGAGGTGCGCAGGTATACAAGCTCACGATAGCTGCACCGGACCATACCTCTGCGTTCGCTGCAGAAGTATAAACAGAGCGGGGTCACATGACTCCACACGCGGTAAAGAGAGTAACTGAAAAAACTTGATTATTTATAAAACATACTATAGTCATTTAAATAATAAAAGTTTAAATACATATTTCTACTACTAATAATAATCAAAACAATTATAACCTCCAGTATTATCACTGTAATAATATTAATAATAATAATAATTATTATAGATTTTTATTAGTAGTTGTATTTGTTTTCTATTAACTAAATTGTATTTATATTATTATAAATAGTTGTATAATTTATTAATAATTTAATACTTGTATATATATAACTTAATTCGAAGACCAGAATATAAGATAAGGTAACGATGGCACCATAAAATAAATAAAGATAAATAATATTTTTACTAATGAATCATATTTTATTACATATAATAATTAAAATAATAAAAAATTCCTACATATTTTTTACTACTAATTATAATCCAATTATAATAAATAATATTAATACATTTTATTAAAAATTATTATATACATAGACAAAAGAGTGACATAATAACAATAATAATAATAATATTATATTAAATATTAATATTAATAATATAATATTAATTTAAATACATATACGTTTAAAAGAAATGTAATAAATAATTGTGAATAACTACATTTTTCATGATTAAATAAACATTATTATAATAACATTTCCACTATTCATTGTAATTTCATCGTTTCAACAGTTCTTAATAACTAAACTGTATTTATATTTTTTATAAATAATTTAATAATTGTATTTTATATATATATATATATATATATATATATATATATATATATATATATATATATATATATATATATATAATTTACTAATACTATTATTACTAGTAAAAACATGAATATAAACTAAAATGTTACATAAATAAATGAATAAAATATTTAATTATTGTTAATCGTTATTAGATGTAATCATATTACAAATCAGGTTTTATCCTCATTTCATGTTGGCTTTAATATAAAACCAAAAAAATTAAATAAACAGACACACAACACACACACAAAAAAAACACACAATTCTGTAAATAAATGTGAAGGAGAGTGAAAAACTGTTTGCAATACAGACAGTTTCCCCTGCTTGTTATCCACTGAGAAGGCGAATTCCTTGGAGGAACAAGCAAACACGAGCGTCAGGCTAAACAAGCAAACACGGACAGGTTGTGTTTGCTGGCACGAGTGCTTCTCTGGGGAAATGGGATCTTGCTGTAGGGTTACACACTCGCTCACCCCACCGCTGCCCAAATACAGCAGCATTGCATCACGCTCCAGAAATGGGGTCCTGCTTTGACATTACGGCCGACTAAACTTTCGTCTCTCACATGACAGGAGCGGCTTGAGTCATGAGCGCTGGCCTTTGAAAAGTCCCCAACACGGACCTTTATTTGGGCCCAACGCAGCTGCTCTCATTGAAGATCCTGACCTCATCGATACCGATGCAGTGCCGAGATCACTAATAATGGACGCACCAAATTACAGACCTACAAGACCACCAGGCACTGGGTTATTGGTCAACAAACCATCTGCACAGAACAACCACAAGAGCTTCAAGTCACTTTAAAGTCTGCAAGCCTTATTTTTTTCCTATTGTGACACAGTTCCTAGAGAAAAAAAAAATTAAATGAGACAAAAGTGGCCGTGGCTTGTTTTTCTGCTGCGAGCTGATCGGATATATAGTAAAGCAGACATTTTATTCAGAAAGATTGGGAAAAGGGTTTTAGAAGAGTTATTACAGCCTAACAGAATCTCCTCCTCACTCTTTCTTTTTGTTGTCTAAAGTGACAGTTGGAGGGGCGTGTTTAAGTATGTTAGCCACAGCCAATACCTAAGATAGACATAATCTGACAATTTAAATGAAAAATTTCAGATTTCCATTTAGAATTACAAATGCAAACAGCTTTTTTTTAATGACATACACAGATGAACTGTTCACCACAAAACTAGCAATGTGAGCCAACAAAATTATATTATTAATTTTGACTTCATTGGTATTTTAAAGTCACAAGTTTGAAAAAAATGACATGTGGAAAACGCAAATAAAAAACAAATGGAACTAGGACTGTCTAAAGTTTAACTTAACTGGAACTAGGGTCATCAAAAGTGTAACGCAAATGGAACTAGGGTCGTCAAAAGTGTAACGCAAATGAAAATAGGGTCGTCAAAAGTGTAACGCAAATGAAACTAGGGTTGTCAAAAGTGTTGGAACTAGAGTTGTCAAAAGTGGAACGCAAATGGATCGCCAATGGAACTAGGGTTGTCAAAAGTGGAACGCAGTTGGAAATAGAGTTGTCAAAATTTTAACGCAAACGGAACTATGGTCGTCAAAAATGGAAGACAAATGAAACTAGTGTCATCAAAAGTGGAACGCAATTGGAACTAGGGACATCAAAAGTGTAACGCAAATGAACCTAGGGTCGTCAAAAGTGTAACGTGGTTGGAACTAGAGTTGTCAAAAGTGGAACGCAAATGGATTGCCAATGGAACTAGGGTTGTCAAAAGTGGAACGCAGTTGGAAATAGAGTTGTCAAAAGTTTAACGCAAATGGAACTATGGTCGTCAAAAATGGAAGACAAATGAAACTAGTGTCATCAAAAGTGGAACACAATTGGAACTAGGGTCATCAAAATTGTACCGCAGTTGGAACTACAGTTGTCAAAAGTGGATCGCCAATGGAACTAGAGTTGTCAAAAGCAGAACGCAAAAGTGGATCGCCAATGGAACTAGGGTTGTCAAAAGTATCAAATTCAGTATTGAAATTTTCGATCAATTTTCAAATATCTAGTTCCCGCAAACATTTGAGACCACGTTCTTAAACACAGCTCAACAGATATGCCTGTGATTGGCTGCTACGTGTGTTTCATACGCGTTCCAATGTTGGTAACTTGGGTTATTAACCAATTACATCAAAAAATTTGATACTTTTAATAACACTATCAAACATATCTGGCACTTGATTCAAACACAAAAACATATTAAAGAAACATTTTTTTTTTTTAAATGACATGCAAATGTCTCCTCATAAAGAAAAAAGATTTATCCAAACTTTCCATTGTACCTTTTTATACATACAAATGTGCTTATTTGAAGAAAAAGTAAAAGATCTCAATCAAATCAAAATGCTTTTAAGGTTTTAAATGCCTTGAGCCTGTCTGTATTATTTCCCTCCAAAACAAAGTGGAAGTAAACAAGGTGCTTGAGCTGAAACAGGTTGAATAGAGTGTGAGGTGAATAGTGAGCAGACGTGGTACACGCTGAACCAGCCCGATGGCAGAGATGTGTATTGGCACAGACTGTCCTCTAATGTACCTCCAGCCAAACACTAACGCCATCTCACTCGCAAACACACGCCGTTCATCTTCGCCATTGAAGGCAGCTTTGAATTGCAAATCAGTCGAGACCTGTGTTTACTATGTGAAGGAGATCAGCAATGTCCTTCTGCATGTATCTAGATGATACGCTCTTATTGGCCAGATTCTGATAGGAAACAATAAGAGGTGGACAAAGACACTGCTGAAACATTTACCGGAAAAACAGAGATCGTAAGATTGATTACATAGCGAATGTTCAAAATATAACTATCACTCAGGTTCTGAAAAGATCAAGTAAGTAAATACTTGGTGATTCTGACAGCCTAACATGAACATAGAAATAATTAAAATTAACAAAAGTCGCAAGACATTATGGGACGGTTTACAATACAATAGATCTCTACAAAAACAACAATGGCAGACTGCAGGAATATGTTGGCATTGTGAATATATTGCGATTATATTAAATATCCTAAATCCCTACAAAAAATATAAAACAATCAACACAATATATTCAAATTCTGATCACAACATCAGTCCACAAGCAATGGGCAACTTTAAATGCTTGTGTTAAATGGAAAGACCAAACAAAATCCTCTATGTTTGTTGTAACAACAAAGAAACACATTATGGGGGCTCGTCCGGGATTTGAACCCATGACATCTTACATCCTAAGCTAAAACCATTGCCCAAGACTATATAAGTTAATTTCTAGTTCATTTTAGTGCAAAATATAAATAGTACTGCAAAATTAATATCACAAACATAAACATCACATAAATTTTGCCTAGTGGGCGTTCAAATCATATAGCACTTTACACTAAGGGTGCTTTCACACCTGTGAATCGATTCAGTTGTTCCGAAACAGAGACTACAAATGTTACATTGTTGCCCTTTGCTTTTGGAGCGGTTTGCTTTCACACTGCAAAGTTTCTAATCGGACCAAAAGAGCTAAAACAAGTCACGTGCAAGTAAACTCTCCTTACATTGGTCAGAGTGTCAGGGTTTATTTTGCAGTGTCCCGCTAAGCTGTCAGGAGAGGTGATGGTTTGGTGGTGATTGACAGGGTGCGCGCGTGCGACGTGTCTGAGGAGAGATGCGGTGGGGAGGGGTGAGAAGGGTGCGCGATGATGCCTATTTGAGGACTGGGAGGGAGACGCAAGATTAATGGGAGATCATCACTCGTTTGCGGGCATCCGGAGAGTCGCGAAACTTCCCGCCATACTCATAATTCTCTCTTCATATAGCCGTAAGCCTATTACATATCCATAAAACACTGTGACATAACCGCGCTCGGATCGGATCGCTTTCTCACTGCAATCGAACCGCTCCAGGGTTCGTTTTAATCGAGTCGAGACCCCCTCATTCAAGCGATCTCGGAGCGATTACTTTGGCGCGGAACAGAGCGCGATTGCCCTGTTCACATATGCCAAATGAACCGCGCTAACTGGGCAAACGAGATACGTTCCGAAACAAAAGTGTAGGTGTGAAAGCACCCTAAATCCTAGACAATTTCAATACACCTTCATACATACACCACAAGACAAATATATACTAGATTTAAATAAAGACTAATACCAGTCTTTAGAGAAGCTAACAACCAAATAGAGTTCAATAAAAATGCAACATTCATTAAGTTGCTGAAATTTATTAAACCCTACCATCAAAATCAATGCGACTTGATATAGACACCCCTCGATGTGGCCTGTAGCATGGTACGAAATGCATGTCAACGTCATGTATGCTGACGTCAAGTCTATGCTAGAGCGCTTGCGTAACAAATGTTTTGTAGTATTTTGATTTCATGAATGAATGCGTGTAGAACAATTACATCCATTACGTCGACATGCATGCGTGCACAGTTGTTGCTAGAAATTATAATTACTTGTATTATTTATTAAATTACACATTACAAACAAATCCAACCATGCGGGTTACAACCAGACATTATAAATTTCTATGTTTGCGAGTTGTGACATCAACAACATCATTTTTAAGGTGGTTTGCGTGTTTCGGTGCATTACCGCCACCTTCAGCTCCGGAGTGTGAATTTACAGTCTTAAGAAATTTACACTACTAGAGTTTGTACTACATTTGAGTTCACTACACAACCAAAGTATTTGGGCACCGCCATGCAGTATGTCACGTTGGGCATATGAGCTAAACTGTGTATGACGTAGTGTATAAATGACATCACTACGCTACAGGCCACAGCAAGGACTATTTGACTAGATATGGTGAACATCAGAAATATCACGAGTCCCGAATTCATTCCAATCCAAAAACTCATTGTTTTCCATGAAAAAAATAGTTGCACAAATTTCCCATTTTGGAGATAAGAAATAGCATTGTTTCCATTAAAGACACTACAACTAGAAAAAAACCTCCATATAAATTCTTCACAAGAAAAAAGCTCACTACTCTTTAGAAAATTATGAGCAAAACAAAACAACTTCGTAATTGCAGAAAGATCATTGCAACTATAATGTAACCACTCAAAATACCATCAAACAAAGCAAGTAAACAATGCCTACAGTGAATCCCAAACGCAAACTTCTGGTTCCTTTCTAAGTCAAGCTGTTTTGGTTTCTGCTTCAACATTGAGCCAATGCCTCATTTCCATAGTAAATAAAAACAGCACGCAAGAAAAAAAACCTTCAACAGCAGCTTTAAAAGAAAAACAAACTCAACTCACTTCTCTGGCAATGATTCTGGTTCCAGCATCGCTCTCCAAAATTTCCGTTTATGGTGGTCTGTTTGCAGGATATCGTCCCCGCGATGGTGCCTGGACAGATGTTTCCACACTCCAAATCGTCCTTGTTTGCTACGATATAATTGTCCTCCACCGAATCCAAGATCTTGGACCAGTCCAGAGTGGACAAATAGCACAGGTTTGGGTTCTTCTCGATGCGCACCGCTCCCCGCGTGATGTTGGTCAAACTGTGGAGGCCGATTTCCTTCATCTGGATCATCTCGAACATGACTAGGGCGTAGTTGAAAAACAGGTTGCTGCCGCGGATGACAGTGAGGTTTGGAAAGAGGCTGCCAAGGCTCTCCAGGCCATAGACGCGGAAGATGAGCAGATAGTCGGTGACCATGACCAGTTTCGGAAAGCTCAAGCCCCTGAAATCCTCCTGCGTGGTCTTGAACATGAGCAGGATCTTCAGGTGGCCTTCGATTACAGTGCAGTTCTCCAAAACCCGCAGGTTGGTGGCGATGTTGCGGATGTCTGTGCTGGGGCAAACTGAAAAGACAAGAAAAAAGATGGCTGTTAGCATCTGAATATGTTTATTCAGTCATTTCAAAAAGTTCTAGATCAGGGATGGGCACACTTGGTCGTGGAGGGCTGGTGTCCTGCAGAGCTTTGCTCCAACATTATTCAAACAAATGTGAACAAGCTAATCACTTTCTTCAAGATCACTAGAAAGCTACAGGAAGGTGTGTTTGATTAGGGTAAGAGCTAAACTCTGAGGGACATCAGCCCTCCAGGACCAAAATTGTCCATACCATTTCTAGATAAAGGCTACATTTACACTACAACAGTGTAGACAAAAACAAAGATTCACTTCTAGACAAAATTTCCAAAGATCTCCAAAAAGGGCCAAAAGTGCTGTATTACGCATGCCAGACAAATGTTTGGCATGATTACCTTATGGGGCGTTTCTTCTGAGTGTTACGAAACAGTACGTTATGGTACGCTTTTATGGCTGTTTTCACAGTCAAAAGGTACCAAAAAGCGAACCATACCGTACCACTTTTTGGGTACCCTTTTGGAAGGGCACTAAGCACAACACCCAAAGGCAGAGCAAGACGCACAACTGAACGCTATTGGATCACAGAGATACATCACTAGCTTGTGCACAAACTAGGAGAATGAAAACAAATAAAGCACCATTTTTAAATACCCAGCCGAGACATTACACCGTAATAATATATACATATAATAACAAGCGATGGTCTTGATAAACAGCCACTAAGCCACGTAGAATCTACCCTGTGCCCTGTAGTTGTTTACAAGGCCATCTAAACTCAATGATACCCTTTTGGCAGTAGAAACGCAAGCCTGGTCAAAGCGACCCATACCGTACTGTCCTGTAACACTCAGTAGATTACTTGTATCAAACTTGAAAGGAAATGATGATGTACAGATGAATCGTTACGAAACACTTGAGCAACAATAATACCACGTACTCAACTATTGTTGTGTATGTTTGTTTGCACTTGACGTTAATCTACTTTTTACTGAACATGCATATGACATTATTGTTTTCAAAGATTTTCATTAGAAAATGTCAACTTTGTAACTTTTTTTTAAACGCGTGCGTTTTTAATCCCAAAAAAGATCATAGTTTTGTGAAGGAACAGGCAAAACGTATAAAGTGTTTCCTGTTTTTTAGCTAAAAAAGTTGTCCCGTAACCGACTACAAGGATAACTGTTGCCATTTTAAAAAAATAGAATTTCATATTTCCTGCTTCAAAGTTTCAATGTGTATTGTTTGAGAAACCATTTTCTTTTAATTGCATGATTTGCGAAATTGTGATGTTATATTTTGTGTATTTGTTATGTCATTGCGAAATTTAGGAGAATGATTCAATGAATACTTTAAGGAAAACGATAAAGCTCGCTACAAAGTGAAAGGATACTTTAATTGCTATTAAACAATGCTAACAAAACAACAAATCAAAGGAAGAACTAAGGGGAAAAAAACACAATTGCAAACAGAAACTTACAGATCGTTGGTCATATGTAAAAAGGCTCAACATTTAAATGGTCATCAAAACAGAAACAATTTTGAAAACTGATAAGGAAAACCACTAAATAACAAAATAATGAGAAAACAAAAATAATCCGAACGGAACTGATCTATTATCCCAATTTTCCAATATATTAACAATCAAAACAGTCAAAAAAAGTAGTTAGTAATTGATTTTCTACAGTTTCTAAGTAAACAAATAACTGCTTAGCCTAAAAATAAAATTAATACATACACAATTTTTACTGCTGACTTCAACTTATTACTGAGAAACGCAGTTCAAAAAGCTACATACAAATACAAATAATAATTTTAAAAATGCAACAAATTTTTTAATAATATCCATTATTTCGTCTAAGCAATTTCTGTTAATTCTTACATTTTAACATTACAACATTCTGACACAATATTGACTGTGACCATGAGTCGACAGTATTAAGTCATACTCGACATAAGACAAAAAAATAACGTAAAAGCAAAATTCCCAATTATTTGTATGACAATTAACCGCCAGTCCCAGCATAAACAAAGCGCAGAACACGTGAAGTCCATCCTAACAGGAGCATGAAAGAAGATTATGAACGCTGAATAATGCATGGAGCGTGTCCCCGCGCGTCTGCCTCTCTCCGTTCATTCATAATCCAAACCCGCACACGCCGAGACAAGACACAGAGACTTCATTAGCCAAGCCATTCTCCACAACAGAGCATCTGCTAATGGATAAAATCAGGCCCAACTCCTTTCAGAGCCGCTCCATTCATTCAGCGTCAAAACAATACACTGAGGCCTTTCTCGTTTCACGTGAATATCACTACCAAATATTCACCGCAGCACATTCATTCAGAATGCTGGAGTCTACTAGAAACTAGGGGATGTGCGTGAATTATTTAATTAACATTTAAAATGAATCTCTCTAAATGGCTAATTGACTAGTCCAGTCCAGTACAGAAACATTCCACTAGCATTAGCATTTTGTTATTTTTTGAGAATCCAATAGTACAATTTTAGGATTTAAAATTTGTTTTTATTTATTTGAATAAAAAAATAATAATAAATTAAATAAAAAATAAATAAATAAAAAATTCGCTACCTGATTGTTTAAAAACAACTAAATTAACTTATAATAACAATTCAATTCATGTTTCTTTCTATAGCGCTTTTACAAAGTAGAAGTAGAAGTAGAAGTGTCAAAACAGCTTAACATAGAAGTTTTAGTAAATTGAAACTGTATCAGCCGAGTTTTCAGAGTTCAGTTTAGTGTAGTTTAAATTTCACTGCTGAAAGTCCAAACACTAAAGAGCAAATCCATCGATGAGCAGCTCTACAATTCCAAAACCAAGGAAGCCAGTGGCAAGGAACAAACTTCACCAATTGACAAAAGTAAAAGAAAGAAAAAAACCTTGAGAGAAACCAGGCTCAGTTGGGAGATACCAGGCTCAGTTGGGGTAGGTTTATAACAGCTAGGGAATGATCTGTATTAGTATATATACATATTACCCTTGCCCTTTCCATGTTAATTATTTTCAAGTAACCTTAAGATAACATTTCTAGAAATTTTTTCAAATTATTTTTTTTAAATAAAAATTAAACATCATTCTTAGAATGTTGCCTTAAGTTTCTAAATGATATGATAATTTACTTGACTGAAATTAGTGTAAGAGCATTTAATATATACAGTGCTCGGCATAATTGAGTACACTCTATTTTAAAAATGAATATTTTTATTTATTTCTAAGTGAATATAGGCAATGCATTATGGTGCGTTTGAACAAAACAGATTTATTATTTTTTTTATATTATTTTTTATTTATTGATCCTTTAATAAAAAATGTTTTAGTCACCAAACATATTGGGAGATTGAAATATAATACAATTAAATTCAAGCAAAATTTTACAAAAATAAATTAAAACCTACAAAATTTCATTTAAATAAAAATTTATTTTGATTTTTCCTCTTTTTTAAATTTGTATTTAATATTTTTCTATAACATATAAATTTAGGTGTACTAGATCTTTGGATCTTTGTCTTAAGTTTTTTTGTTAGATTAGCTCCAGATTTGGCTTCAGTACTGACTAATCTAATGTATAAGCACAAATATAATATAGTATAGCTTTCTATTAAAAATATGAATTTAAAAGATTGATTTATAAAGGGGGGGTACTTATATATGCTGAGCACTCTATATAACAAAATTAGTCAAACTATGTAATGATAATCATATAAATCTACATTTATAATTAAAATATGAAACATTATTCTGCAACCATAGAAGTATGTTCCCATAACATTGCCTGCAAGTTATTTTTATCTGACCCAATACTTCTCGAATGGTCTTTTTACAGATGTTTTGTAAAATAAATAAATAAATAAATAAATAAAACATTTCCAGAATGTTGTGGGGTTTCCTTTTGAAATAATGTAAAAACATATTATGCAAAACGATCCCTAATGATACTTTGCAGTTACTTTTACAGTTGTAGTTTTTTTTATAGAAATGTTCTTTTTATTTATTATTTTTTTAACCACAAAATGAGATCATTGCAGGATAAAGATTTTAAAAATACCATAAAATAACATAATAGTAATAACCCTCAGCGAACAATCTGTATTAGTGTAAAATATAATTCCTATGAAGTGTAATGGAAATTTTTAATAGAAGCAGTTTGGTACTGGCCAAGGCCAAAGCCGGATACATTGTAGCACTCCTAGTCAGGAGTTAAAAAACACAACAAGATCTTTTCTTTCCCAGCAGAAAAGTATCTTTCCTGGAGTTTAACACAAACGTGAGTGTACGTGCACTGATGGGTAGAAAACAGTCAGTTGAAAAGACACAGTCTCTTACACATTCACTTTGTGTGCATGTGCGCGTTAAGGCTGGTTTATACTTCTGCATTGAACCATCATTGTGACCCACATGCCTTGAGCATAGATGAGCATTTATACTTCTGCGTGCTGTTTGTGTTGCTCTGCAATAACATTTCCGAAACACTAGCTGGCAGTAGGTTTTTATGTTTCTCTGTGTCGAGCTTCGTGGGTGTTTTGTTTTTTCTGAACACTACAAGTAGCTCACTCAGAGGCGGGAACCGGCGGACTTGCAACAACATTAACTATAAGACAAACACAAAACAAAAGTTTCCATCTGGAGCTCCTTTACAGGACTCGACCCTTGGAAACAAATCACTCCATCAGGCTCGTGGCTCTCAGCACTGCCCACACTCAGCATCGTTACCAAGCCAACCAATCAGTTTTCGTCGTTACGAAGTGCAGTTACATTTTTTAAGAGGTGCGCGTCTGGTTCAGCCATGACGAGGGGTATGTGACGCACGAAGGTTGCGCCGGACCATATGTGAAGTATAAGTCAGCCTTAACAGGATTATTTTAATAAAGTACTATTTTGCTTTGCTCTAACCCTTGTCTGACTGAAGACATTTAGGAGATTTCCAAGACACTAGATACATGTTCCTATGTTTTTAAATAACCTAAATATAACTTTCATTTTCAATTCATTAATTTAAAAAATAATAATAATAAAATTTCATTCATAGAATGTTAACTAAAGGTTGAAATTATTGACTGACTGAAATTATTAGTGTAAGAGCAAGCACAAAACATAATAAATCTGATACATCGAAATGTATAGCTGAACATATAAACACTTATTATTACTACTATTATTAATATTATTATTATAAGCTTATCATTCTGTAACCTTAAAATTACGTTCCCATAAAGTTGTACGGCGGTTCTTTTTAAACACCATTAAAATAACTTTCTCTAAAGTTTATTTTTAGAATATTAACCACTGCAACTAGAGGTCTGCGTGGGAATAATTTTTTTGTCCTGCTTCCGCCAGGTTTTATTCCGCACCTGACCACTCCTGTCGCATTTTTATCTTTGTTCACCTGCTGCTCGCTTAAAATAATTTTCAACCTGAGATCTGGTTTCCAAAATGTTTAAATTGGGCACTACCAAAAGACAGAGATAAGGCTGTGCAAGGATTGCAGGCTAAAAATGTCAGTTTTGCTTGCCCCTTTGCGATGAGACGTAAGTGCCACCTTAAACCTGAGGTTCCTGTCTTGTGACTGCTAAAGTGTAAAACTCTGAGGTATTATCACATCGTGCAAAGGTACATTTTTCTTCATTTGGGTTTATGATGCATGAAAAAGACTTGCCTGATGTAAGTTTTCCTAAAAGTAAACCAAGCTCAAGGACAGCGCTTGTTCACTTTGCTCTCCCATGTTGGTAAAGCCCGCTAAGAGGCCCGTTATGCAGATGATGCACACACAGACTGTGTGAGAATAAGCACATCCAGAAAACAATAGTCATGCATTCAGCACGTGTAAGAGTCATGATCACTGGCTGTACAGGAGCTCTATAAGAATGAGGAAATCACAGATATACCGTTCTGGAATAACGTCGGGACTCGGGAACGCTATATTGTCAGCTCCCATTCAAATTACACCAGAGTTACAGACCACTACTAAATTTTATTCGAGAATTTGCTGCAAGAAATCTGGTTGGGTCCCGCGGGAGACCTAATTGCAACCATATTAACATTCCTAGATTGTTGGGGGGATTTCTTTTTAAAAAATACAAATAAAAGTTTTATAACAAACTTTTAGCTGTTAGTTTGCTATCATAAAATTACTTTCTCATTCAACATAAATATAAGTAAAAAATGTGCACAATCAAATATTATTTTAAGCGCCAATACAAACACAACTATGTATATTTGAAATAAAACAAACATTACAGCAATTTGACCATGTAAATAAATACAGCGAAACATGTAATGTACAAAAGATAAACAACATTTAGGGATGCTCAAAGTAATCAATTAACCGATAACCGTAAGGGTGCGTTTGTTACAGATTAATGGTATCAGTTAAACGATTAAAACATATTATTTTATATATTTTTAGTCTGGCTGCATAAGGGGCTGATTGAATGCGCTTTTTGCGTTAAGAGAGGCATCTTTTGAATGGTTTACTAAAAGCCGCAAGTGTTTTGCACGCGGCTCAACCCTGAGCAGCAGAGTGTGTTGTCAAGACAACTACAGTGAACTTTTAAAGAGCATGGTTCCCGCTACATTCACTCTTCCATGGTGAGGCGCCACACCAAAATGCATCCCTCCACGGCTACATAACTGCTTCCCGTTCAAAACATTTAGTTGTTGTTGTTGTTTTTGATAGCGGGTTATAATTGCACCAAAACGTATTAAAAGGTAAGTGAATTATAACAGCGCAAGCTTTTCTGTAACCAAGATGTGCACTTTCTGTTCAATCCTTTGAGGTTACATGCTGACAGACCGACTGACTGACTGCGGTGCGTGAAGATGCTCTGTTGTTATGTTCTGTTGTAAGTATGTTTGGATGTTAAAATAAATCCGTATTTTAAAATGCAATATTTAATGTGTCAGACATAAAAAAGACGTCAGTTTTATTTTTAAAAATCTAATAATAATTTAATATAAATCTGACCAGTTACCAGTTAATATCCCATTAACGAGTTGTCGGTTAACAAAATTAACCGAAATAAGCATCCCTATTCAGAAGCATCATTCCGTTTCATCCCTAAAGGACAAACCGTCACGTTTA
The DNA here is from genome assembly GCF_052040795.2 of Danio rerio. Taxonomy (NCBI): domain Eukaryota; kingdom Metazoa; phylum Chordata; class Actinopteri; order Cypriniformes; family Danionidae; genus Danio; species Danio rerio. The sequence continues at coordinate 11,576,452 of NC_141042.1, forward strand.
CGACAAATTCTCAGCAGCAAAATCTCAACAAACACTAATGTTTTCATCATTGAGACGAAAAGAGAGTGTATGATTTATGGCGGGAGCAGGTGTCAAAGTCTGATCTCAACGGACTCCATCTTTCTGCAGCGCAACCGTCACTATCAGGTTAATGGTTTTCACATCACTGTCTGAAATGTCAGTTCTTTCTCATTTTTAATCTTGATAAGGTGGCCTCTTATGGATAAAACCCAAACCAAACCACAAATGCGCTGTTAAGGACGCATATATGAGAAACTCTCCAAACTCATCTCAAGCTTATCGAGATTCAGGTGCTTCCTATGAAGTGGAGTATTAATAGAGAACGAAACCAACACAAGTTCAATATTTATAGGTTATATTAGGCTCCAAAGACAAACTAATAAATGATGCAAATCATTCATTCATTTTCTTTCAGCTTAGTTCCTTATTTATCAGGGGTCGCCACAGCAGAAAGAACAGCCAACTATTCCACCATATGTTTTACACAGCGGATTCCCTTCAAGCCGCAACCCAGTATTGGGAAACACCCATACACTTTCATATTCACACACTACTGTCAATTTAGTTCATCCAATTCATCTATAGCGCATGTCTTTGGACTGTAGGGGAAACCGGAGCACCCTGAGAAAACCCACGCCAACATGAGGAGATCATGCAAACTCCACAAAGAAATGACAACTGCCCCAGCTCAAACTCAAACCAGTGACCTTCTTGCTGTGCTACCCACTGAGCCACCATGCCGCAAATTATAACACAATAAATGCATTTCTTATTTATTTATTTACTACTTTGTGACTATGAGTTGATGCACTTAAAAATAATAAAATGACACAAGGGTAATGGCACCGACGCAAACTAAAATTTGCATGAAGAAAATGTTAAAGTACTATAAAAATATTAGAAAATCTAGATTGAAAATTTGTATTATTTGAATATAAATATTTAAAAAATGAAATATAAGAAATGTAATTAATAATTACATTTTTCAAATATTAAAAATATTTAACAATTTTAAATTATAATTCTAAAAATCATTAAATGCAGCAATAAATTGGCACTAACCCAAAATAAAATTTGATGGAGAAAAATAAACAATTAATTACTTATTTATTTCAGTTTTTCTTTTTAAATTAGTACAAAATAAAAAAAAAACACTATAACTAGTACAAAGAACACACACATGTTTTGGCATACTAGAAAAACAGAAACAACATAAAAACATAAAAATAAAACATTACTTTTAGGTGCTTTCAGTAGTTTCAGAAAATAAAACATTTTTGGTGAAATTCTCGATAAATGAATCAATATTCCTATGCCATATTACACCACAAAAACAAGCACAGGTATTAATAAGTTCAGTATTATGCAAAATTATCTATTTTCTTAATAATTCAAATTTAAAGTAGCACAAAGAATGTACACCCAGAAGTAACATTACATCATAAATAGTTAATTATTTAAATAATATATTTGAATGTCTATATGCATGAACATATTGGTTTTTCATTGGGCTAATGACGATAAAAGCAGTTCACAAAAGTCAAACCTAACCAGAGTAAAAAATAAAAAATAAAACTTTCATAGCTTTGTAAAACATAGTGGCCTCTATTTTTACATTCCACACGCAAAGTCTAAAGTGCAGGCCGCAAAAACATTAGGGGTTGTCGGAATTCACTTTTGCTATTTTAAGGACGGAAAAATACGCTCTGCGCCGCGTCGCATGGTCTAACGGGTTGCGCATATTTTCTTAATGAGTTATGGGTGTGTTTTGAGAGTAAACCAATTAGAGTCTCCCATTTCCTTTAAGAGTCGGTTGCATCGCACCATAGCGCATTTGCTATTTACATGGCGGACTTTGTAAGTGGAAAAACTGAACACTTCACTAGCGAGAAAACAGTTAACAGACCATCTGCAGCGGGAGGATAAAGAATGAGCCTCCTCCGATCTGCCTTTACTTTCACTTTCTCTCTTTCGTGGATAAGGAAACTTGTTGGACACACAGACATATTATAAAAAAATTTACTCTAACAGCGTTAAATTTGCATAATCTTCCTTAATGAGAATTAGGCTGAAAATATTATTAATACTGTATATTATTATTACTGTACGCTGAAAATAATATTCATATTTATTGATTTTTTGTTCTATAATCTCAATCTATTTATTAAGGAAAATGCATAATCCGCTTAATGAGAACTAGGGTAATGCATAATTGTTGCAAAAACATTGAACGATCATCATAAATTCTTGAATTTTATCTAAACTTTTAATTGTGATCTAAAACATGGACATGAGATGAACACAAGATTGATTTCCCTAATAAGGTCCTTTAAGGTCAGTAAAGCAACATCAGCACAGCGAAACAACCGAAGACCTTCACCCTCGTGACCTCCACATTTCTGACCACCACACACACACACACACACACACACACACACACACACACACACACACACACACACACACACACACACACACACACACACACACACACACACACACACACACACACACACACACACACACACACACACACACACACACACACACACACACACACACACACACACACACACACACACACGAAACGGTTACATCAGGTCCCAGAAGATAATTGAGCAAACATCATAAAACGGCAACATCTCTCCATAGCAACAGGTCCCAGCATGCAGAAACACCGAGCATTTGCCAGACAAAAATGCACTTCAGCCTGTTTACCTCTGAGGAAAAGTCTGGAGGGGGAAATATAAAAAAACACCACTATAAAAGACAAATAATATCTGGTTACAAGCTGCTGCCGGAGCCCCAGCACTGCCAGAAGAAGAGTCAGCAAAACTCAACCGTGTCACAATACAATTTGGTAATATTCTTCAGTTTCTTGCATAGACACATTCATAAGAAGTGAATGTATCATCATTACACCTCAGGTGTTCGTTGTTGTTGTTGTTGTATTTTTTACTGTCAAAGTGATGGTAGCTGCTTTTTATTATATGAATCATCAAAGACCAAGGCTTTACCTTAAATCATCTTTAATGTTCAATTGAAGAAAAAAGTCATCTGGAATGGATGGAAGGAGAGTAAATTAGCAGCAAACTTCAATTTTTGGCTACTATGCCTTTAAGAATGTATAGTAAATATAAATTAAACTTAATCTTAATCTTAGCCATCAATATTATATTAATATATTCAAATCATATATAGTGAAACTTACGTTAAATTTAAACCGTAAAGCTTCACATTAAAGCAAAAAATTGGTTTAATTGCTTTTATCTAATGAGAACTTTGGTAACGGATTGTTACAAGTTCTAGAATAGTTGCGTTTAATGTTTTAATTTGTGTAAACAGACGCATATTAACTGGTCTTCCTACCTCCGTGCGTAGAAAATGTATGCAACATTTTAAAGAAATGTAACATTTTTGTACTGTGCTGATTTTTTGGGATAGCAAGCAAAATATGTGACACTAAAAACACTTTATATTTTTAAACTAGCATTTCTTTTTTTACTACAAGAAACTTACAGTTCTTGCAAAACTGAAAAAAGTATCAAAATGATCAAAGATAAAAAGTATCAAAAAAAAGGTATCAAATATTTTAATATGTAAACTTTTTACTACAACAAACTTTTAGTACTGGCAAAATAGGAAAAAAAAGAAATGTAAAAAATGTTTATATTTACACTTTTTACTACAACAAACTTAATTCTCGCAAACTGAAAAGAAATTGTACAAAAAATATCATATTTTACTTCAAAACTTGCAATTCTCGGAAAATGAAAATGTAAAAAAAAATTATTTCAAACTTTACTTCACAAACGTTTCCAATTCTCGCAAAATGAAAACCTTTAACTGTTTTACTTTTTCCTACAACAAAATTTTTTCAACTGTTTTTCAAAAAAACTAACATAAAAGTACCAAACATTTTATTCTGTAAACTTTTTTACTACAACAAACCTTTTTTATTTTATTTTTGCAAACTGAAGATCAAAAACAAAAATGTTTAGATATTTTTTGCTACAACAAACTTTACAATTCTCAAAAACTGAAAAAAAGTGTTAAAAAATGCTTATATTTAAACTCTTTTTGCTTTAATAAACTTTTTTTAACTCGCAAACTAAAGAAAAAACTATCAAAGATTTCAACATGTAAACTTTTTACTACAACAAACTTTCAGCTCTCGCAAAAGTGGAAAAGTTTTTAAAAGTTTATATTTAAACTTTTACTACAACAAACTTATTTCAATTATCGCAGACGGAAGAAAAATTTTTAATAATATGTTTAATTTTAAACTTTTTACTACAAATTTTGTTCAATTCTTGCAAACTGAAAAAAGATTTTAATGTAAACTTCTTTTAATACAACAAACTGAAAAAAATTATGTTTAAGCTTTTTTTTTACTACAACAAACTTTTAACTACAAAAATCCTTTTTAAAATCTTAATATCTGCTTAAGTGCACTAACAATTTTATGACCAAGAAACAGGAATCAAACTTATGTTGCAGTGAATGCACCTGCACCATGTGCCAAACTGCTTAACCTCTACGCCATTAATACCTAACTGTACAATTTTAACACCCATATCACAAAACAGACATACAAATAAACAAATTTGAACAAAATCGAAGCCTAATTGGCAGAAAAAAACCCATTCGACATTTTCACAACTCCTCCAAATTCACAACATGCCACAATTCCACAACTCGATCCCTTTCCTTCCGCAATGAGGACAAGGTTACATTTCATTGTGTTGGTCAACATATCCAAGGACGTCTGTAAACAGATATGCAGCGTGTTTGTGTAATCGCATGAGACCTCCTCATGTCTGCTCACACACTTTCCAAACTTCCCCTTTTCCTCAGCGCTGAACGCCTGATGCTGCTTATCATCAATATGGAGCGTCCTGAAAGTGGACACCTAGCCGTCATTTAGGACCCTGATTTATAGGAGTCATGGCGGTGACGTCAGGGTTTAGGTTGCTGCCTGTTTACACCACGCTCTGGGAAAAAGGACAGGAGGTGGCTTATTACATGCCAAAAGGAGCCGCAGCTGGGTCTAGTAATGCTTACTTGGTAAAGTGCGACGAAATAATGACAAACTCCATATAAAGCGCTGAAACAGATGGAACTAATCGGCAACAACAGTTGAGCAAAACTTTACTGCTGTTGTACAAGAAGACGCACTTGCATTCCCGCACCACTTTATTAGCATGTGCTCACAACACCACATTATTAGTACTACACACTCACCCGTGACTTCAGTATACATTAACCACCACAACGGCCAATAAAAAGCAACATCATTGAATTTTGATGTGTGACATACACATTTTGTAAATTCAAATCTATATTTAATTTGCATTTTTACATCCTGCTCAGTGTCGCTGAATGAATCAATAGTTATGCTTCCATTTAAACATGAAAATTAAACTAGAAAACTGGAATATTGCAAGAAATTTGCGAAAAAAGCATTATTTGCATCCAACGAATAAAAAAAATTATAAATTGTCACTTTTTGTTAAACTGACGGCAATGGTTTAGAAAAAAACAAATAAAATACATAAATAAATAAAAATAAGACTGATTTATACTCCCACTTAAAGGTTTGTATTCTTGCCGCGCTTGTCGTTGTACTATTTATTTTTAACAACAAGGGGGCGACTCCAATTAAATGTCATGACGAAACAGTACTAAAGGCATCAGCGAGTGGAGTTGCTAAATGAAGAAATTGAACTACATATAAAATGAATAAATTGTGGATAATTTTGGAGGACACTATGGAAAATGTTTGCTTTACGTACAGCTGGGGAAAGGGGCAACTTAGGGGCTGATCACACCCAACTCGCGTTTTGAGTTGGGAATGGTTTACTAACAGCCACGAGCGTTTTGCGCGCTGCTTATGTGGCCCTTGCATTTTTTAAAAAGTCAACACTGAGTGGAAAAAGCGTGTAACGTCAGTCACGTTTTTTCATTCTCCAATCAAATGGAAACAGAGGCGGGGTTTGCGTTGAGGTGACAGCAGTGTTTGTGTTGTCAAGACGGCAGCGGACACTTTTAAAGATTGAGAACCTAGTGGCAGCTGTTTTAAGTTGTCCAGTGCTGTATGACTACAGTTCTTGAATATCACAATTATTTACAGTTATTTACATCTATAATTACATTTAAATGTTAACTGTTTACTACAACAAACTTTCAGTTCTAGCAAACTAAAAACACAGTTTAAAAATTCTATATTTTAACTATTTACCCCAACAAACTATTCAATTTTCGCAAAACTGAAAAAAAAAAACCCAAAAAAATTATATTTAAACTTTTTCTAATTCAACAAAATTTAAATTCTCGCAAACTGAAGAAAAAACCTTTACAAAAATGTTGGATTTAAAATTTTCACCACAACAAACTTTTTTTTTTTTGTTCTTGCAAAGCTAAAAAAAACATTAAAACTGTTTATTTACCCCCTTTTTTTACTTTAACAAAATTTAAATTCTCGCAATCTGAAGAAAAAAAGTTAAACAACGTTTATTTAAACCTTTATTTACTTCAACAAATTTTTTTTTTAATTCTCACAAACTGAAGAAAAAATCTTACATTTTTTATATTTTAACTTTTTACAACCTCAAACTTTTTACTTTTTTCAATTCTCACAAAACAAAACAAAAAAACATTAAACATTTTTATATTTACCCCATTTTACTTCAACAAAATTTTAATTCTTGCAATCTATTTGTTTTATTTATTTTTTTATTTTATTAATTATTTAATTTATTTATTAATTTATGTTTTAATGCCATATCAGCAGCATTGGCTATATCCATAACAACTCTTGTAATAAGTATTCAATATATAATATACAATCCTAATTGTTTCTTAATGATACTCTCAGAAAAGGGAAAAAAGTACAGGGATGACACTCCTGTCAGCTGAGAACAGCAAACCAATTATTTACACCGGCTGACGAAAAAAAAAAAAAAGGAGATAGAATGAACATCATAACAAGGTTTTCTGGTTTGATAAGTCTCCATTTCTGCTGTGAGATTCAGATGGTAGGGTCAAATTTGGTGTAAACAACATGAAAGCACTGATTCATCTTGCCGTGCATCAACAGTTTGGGCTGCTAGTGGTGTAATGGCGTGAGGGACATTTTCTTGGCACACTTTGTGCCTCGTTGTAGCAATCGAGCCTTGTTTAAACACACAGCTTACCTGAGTATTAATGTTGCTGACCGTGTCTATCACGATATGAACCCATCTTGGAATGTCGACAGCAGGATAGCATGCCATGCCACAAAGCTCAAATCACCTAAAACTGGTTTCTTGAACAGGACAGAGGTCACTAAACTCAAATATCCACCACAGCTATCAGATCCCAACCCATTAGAACACCTTTGGCCTTGTGCTAGAGAGGGAGATTCAGGTCATGGATGTGCAGCACAAAAATCTGCGAGACATCATCAAGTCAAAATGAATTAAAACCTCCAGAGGAATGCTTCCATTCTTTTCAATCAGATAGAATAAAGCCAGTTCTGAAAGTAAAAGTGGCCTAATAAAGTGTACCTAATAAAGTGAGCATTACAGATCAACAGCCAAAAACTAGAGCAGAGTTATAGTTTGGCAAAGCAACAAGTAGTGCATAAAGATCTACAAAGATATAAAGATAAACAGGCTGCAGGTCGAGGGTGGCAACTCTTTGTCTAAAACACACCACTGGTACTTATCCCACAAACCCATCAACCAGGGCGCAGACGTTTGTGAAAGTACGAGCTTTGTGTTCAAGTGCACAGTGTCTGAGTTGCACAGCATCTAAATCAATTCTGGACCAAACCTGAAAATTCTGGTGGCATTTATCTGAAAAGTGAAACCAAACTAAAAAAAGGAGCTTTTAAAGTTAAAAGGAAAAACTACTCAAATTATATATTTTTTTAATTAAATAATGTAAATAACTTAGTAATACTTTATTTAACTCAATTATACTCATTTAAAAAAAAACAACTTTAACAAAATAACCACAACATTGTTGACATTAAAATTGAGTTGATTTAAAAGTCGTCATTTTATTAGCATAGCTATGACAGCACAGTCACGCTATATATTAAGAATACAGAGCTATTTTTAACTTTGTGCACAAGCAAGCTAATAAATGGTGCATTTTTGTCAGCATCTGTGAAAAACCAATTGAAATGAATGGGTTTCATAGCACAGCGCAGTGCTTTCCATATCCTGTGTGAAAGCCAATTCACATCACTCAGTGACTACGAATGGAGAAGTGCAGTGTGACAATCTTTTTAGCTTATATTTTTAGCCATTTTTCTCTTTTGAACGAAAAAATCCATTGAAAGGACTGGGTTTTATAGCAAAGACCATTGCTTTTCACATCCTCTGTGTAAGCCGATTCACATCGCTTAGTGACTACGAATGGAGAAGTGCAGTACGGCATAGCGTTTTTAGCTTGTATCTTTTGTCATTTTTCTATTGTGGAAAAAACAATCCAATGAAATTAATGGGTTTCTTAGGACAGTGCATTGCTTTCCACATCCTGTGTGAAAGCCAATTCACATCATTTAGTGACTACGAATGTAGAAGTGCAGTGCAGCATAGACTTTTTTTGATTTTTTTTTTTAGCCAATTTTCTCATTTGGATGAAAACGCCATTTTTGGCCAACGTTTTTTTTGTTTTCTGTGGCTAAAAATTAGGTGAAACCCTACTAGTTATTAGTAAACTGTGCTGAAGTTTTATTATATAAAACATGTCTAACGTACCAGTTAATGTGCTAATACGGGGACAAACAATTTAAACTAAATTAAAAGAAATAAATGTTAAATACAAACGAATAAAATTACGAATACTTCAAATTTCAAATAAAAACAATTAAAAAACCTACACCAGTTGCTCGCTACTAAAGTAACTATAAGTCGATAAATTTAAAAACACAAACGAGAAATTAAATTAAAATGATGACTACTTAACTAAAATTTAAACGTTACAAGAAAATAAAACATTGAATGAATTCTAACATTTAACCAAAAAGAATGAATTTATTAATACTACGATCCTAGCTAATCAGCATTCAGGACCTGCACTGGAAAAATGCATTTCTTTTTCTTACATAGTTCTTATCTTATTTTTAGTTAAAACATAAAAAAAAAATAATCAAAATAAATAAATTAGTAAAATCAAGAAGCATTTTGTTTTCAGAAGTAATAAGTCACAATTAAGTTAGTTTTTTTTTTAGGTACATTAATCGACATATGGGAAAAATAATTGTCAAATAAAAGTCAAATAATCTTATTTCGACCCAAAAATACAATAATTTGACTTGTTTTAAGGAAAAACACACTTAATTCTGACTAATTATTTCCGAAAAAACAAAACAATCGGTTTTACTTGTCTAGAAAAATCATCTCAATTAAAGTTTTTAGATAATTAGTCCAAATACCAAACCAAAACCAAGAAAGAAAGGCATTTTCTTCAGTGTGTCTTATAACCACACATCTTTATTCAGACTCATTCCACAATGCAATTTTCTTTTGGTCTGAAATCGAAAGGTCATCTTCCCAAAAAACATCTCAATAGCCTAAAATGAGCACGCTTGGCTTCTGAGGCACTATAGCAGGGCCGTTTGTGAGTTTACATAAAGGTCGAGGGCCACGGCAGAGACGAGGGGCCCGCTGCAGGTTCAAAACCAGTTTTTTTCCCCCATCGCCACACATCAGGCCGAATAAAAGGGGGACACTTAAGCTGTAACATGAGCCTCGCTGTCCATGACGTAAGGCAAGCAGGACGGTTAGCGATCACACGCATGAATGGATGTGCCAATAGGGCTCTTATGCGAACACAAACACGCACACCCAGACAATACTGCTGGAAATGTGACTTCCATAACAGGCCTGGAAATGAGGATCGGGGGGGAGGAATCCTTGCGGGGCAATCGAGAGGCTTCAACCTTCATCGCCCACTCGAGGATTCAATTTCACACTCGCCAAACCTTTGGCTTCATTCGACAAGTAAAAGCGAACGGACAAGTGGGACGAGCACAATAAACAAACCACTACAATCAAGGTTATACAATATTGTTTACATTATGAGGCGCTTCCTTATTTTTAGCATCGCAATCTCCTGATGGGGAATTTAATATGCGTCTCGCAATAGTAACTGGCGCTCGGAAATTGGAGCATGGTGGTTCTTATGGCACATCTCAGGATGATCACGGCCCGCTTGGAGAAATGATTGCTATGAAGGTAGCCTATATTAAAAATCAAGCTTCATTTTAATGTTTATTTACCATAAAAACAGTTTTTTTCCGTTAAGATCATAGGAAATGCTGAAAAATATGATATTGCATCCTAAATCTAGCCTTATATTAACGTCTTATGACGATGTGTGCCTGCTGGGCAATAAGTAAATGCACAACAGAATGCTACGTTTGATTGGCACACCTCATTTGCATTTGATTTATCATTTGCGATGTCAGTTTGAGCATTTGATTTTTAGTTTGAGCAAGTGATTTATCATTTAATTATTACAGGTTTATACTGAGTTGACCATGAAAATAAAATAAATACATTTGATTTCTCATTTGAGAACACGTTGATTTCTTATTTACTAGTTTGAGCATTTAATTTATGATTTTGGTAGTTGTTTTGAGAGTTTGATTTATTATTTAATCTTTTTTAGGCATCTAAATAGTCATTTTAACATTTCCATAGTATCCATTTGAAATATTATAAAGATTATAGAGGAAAAAATTAAGAGTAAAATAGGTCGGAACGTCATGAAAATCACAGGACAATGCAAAAACGGATCAAATATACCTTATTTTGTATTTGTTTTAGGCGAAATTAGACAAATGTCAGATAGCTTATATTAAAATATCTATTAACACAAAACAATGGTTGTACAAAGTGTTCAAGTTCTACTTCCCATGATGAAATACACCCATTTCCAAACATCAGCTTTAGTTTACATTAAAGGCGTTTACGTTTAGTTTACATAAGGTGTTCCCTGAGAGAACATTCAATAAATCTACATCTAGACGTCGCTAATTAACTTAAAAATAAATAAATAACAAAAGTTAGAGTGAACCAGCAGTTTCTGAGAGTTTAATTTTAGTATGTCGATGCACCTCTCACTGGAATATTTAGTAGGGGGGGGCGGAGCTTTCTTTTTTAAACATCGTACGCTTATAGCAAGCTAGCGATAAATGGAGGGCGAAAGCCAGAAGCCAGAAAACAAACATTATTTTTAAGTTGATTTACTTAGATTAATTATTCACTTAAAGAAAAACAATGTGTGCTAGCTAAATAAACAAGGTCATTTTTTATTTAATAGTTATAAATCAGTTGCTCCTCCATGATGCTTTAGAAACGTGGCTGCCTCCTCTGGTCGAGCTGCGAAACTAAACGAAGCAGGCAAATAGTCAAGATGCCAGATCCCATCTGGTTTGGGAGCAGTGTGCTATGAGGAGCATACCTCTGCTGTCGGAAACCGTGTCCCCGATGACCCGAGGGCCTCGGAGCTGCTTTTAGAAGCACTAGGAAATGTGTTTGAGTGTCTCTTCAGCGTTAATGGGGGCAGAAGAGCGTAATCACCCCACAGCTACTGATCTTTGATGCGCTGCACGTTTCACAATAAAATTTTGGGTTTAGAAAACTTGTTGCAACAAAATGCATTTTGAGGGACTCTGTGTTCTTGTTCGGTCACGTGCGACACCGACGGGTGAATCCTTTGGCTTTTTAGAGCTAGACTCTGATTTTTCCTGTGTTTAGGCTACAAGCATTTTCTGCTGGCCAAACGCTAGCCTAAATAAAAAGCCATTCATTCCATTGCTGCCACCGATGTCAATTAGGATGTTTTGGAGCTCAAGATTGAGTACTTTTAAGCACATTTTTGCCATTTTATTGTCTTTATTTACTTGTTTCAGTAGCTTCTGCTTGAGTTTGTTTTTAATGTTGCATTGTGCATCTTCATATTTCAGCAACGCCACAACTAATGCACCAATTAGTAGACACAGGAGTTAGTTTTGGGCAAAGCAAGAGATAGTTTGCCCAATATTCAGTCATAATTTCTTCAAGTTAAGCCAAAACTTTCATAAAACTCTTATTTTGACTGTTTGTCAGAAGTTTTCTTTATTATAGAAATCAAGAGAGCCAATATCAAAAGCATTAGATTCAATGGGAATTCATCCTAATTTTATAAGCCATAGAAGGTCTAAGTTACATTTTTTCTTTAGTAAATCATGAGTAATGTATTTTGCATCGAGTGCAAGTCAGCAGCAACCAAAATTTTAAGAGTAAAAAAAAAAAAATAGACAAGCAAAAACAAAAATAAAACCCATATCATATACAGTAACACTAACATCCACATACAGTTTTAATTTACAGTGTTAATTTAGCTATTGTACATGGTTAGTCTTAAGCCGCCTTTCTACTGCACATGACATTTAGGCACGACTGTCGGAATACGCCCCCTTGAGGCAGTCGCACAGAATTTTCAGTTCTGACGTGCACCATGGGAGAGAAGCTGTTCTCGCAGTGTCCGAAACAAAGGAGTGCAAAAGCAAGAGCCTTTATTCTCCGTCTGTTTACCGTGGTTGAATAAATAAATGAATACTAGAAACTCAGACCGCTAACATATTGGGGGGGATGTGAAGACAACATAAAACATATTTTTATTACTTACATTTAAAAAATATAACTAATAAAACTCCTATTTCTCATCTTTCGCACACGGACCAGCTTGTACAACACTGGAATACATCACATCTGGTCGGCCGGTCGCAAACCGTCAAGTCGCAAGAGTTCAAATCTTTCAACGAATCCGCATCTCAAATGGGATCCAAATTTTCCGCATCAGATATGATAGGAACTGCCCGCAGCTCCCGGACTACTCTCCATTGAAAATGAATGACTTAAGGTCTGTCGCTTATTACCCAGTCATTTTAGAAGAATATATTTCAGAGCAGTAAACACAAAAGCGTCAAACTATAATATTTTTATCCAAGGTTATAATACCATCAGTATCTCATACTAGCCCATGCATGATTCGATACCATTTTCGATACTGTGGGGAACAAATACTGCAATCCTAAAAGTATGCAAGTTAGGTAAAAATGGGAAAAAATAATTAAACTATATAATGCTATCAGGTACGTTAGCAGTACTTAAGTCCAAAAGACCATTAAAAAAAAAACTTAATTAGTGCAATCTTATCTTATTTTCTCATCAAACAAAGTTTGACAATCCCAATATTATTATTTATTTATGCTGGTGAGAAGGAGAGCATGAGAGAGCAAAGCCAGTCTCGAACCAAAAGCAAGCCTATATAATTTTAAATATTTCAGTATCGATATTTTGACAACACGGGTTGTGCACTTGTTTATGATGATGCAAATATGTATATTGACATGGGTATGACAATATTAAGGTGGTTAACGAGGACATGACTTGTTTCCTAATAATTCAAAATGCTTAAAAATACATATATACAATTGAAATCAAAATTAATAACCCTCCATATATTTTTCCCCCATTTACTGTTTAACAGAAAGAAGATTTTCTAAACACATTTCTAAACATAATAGTTCTAATAATAAATGTCTAATAACAGATTTCTTTATTCTTTGCCATGATGACAGTAGATAATATTTTACTTGATATTTTTCAGCATGCTACTGTTGAGCTTAAAGTGACATTTAAAGGCTTAACTAGGTTAATTAGGCAAGGTAGGGTAATTAGTAAAATCATTGTATAATGATGATTTGTTCTGTAGACAATTTAAAAAATATATAGCTTAAGGAGGGTAATAAGATTGACCTTCAAATTGTGTTTTAAAAAAATAAAAAAATGTTTTTACTCTAGCCAAAATAAAACAAATAAGACTTTCTCTAGAAGAAAATTTTTTAAAGGAAATACTGTGAAAATTTCCGTTCTCAGTTAAACATCATTTGGGAAAGATTTGAAAAAGCAGGCTACTAATTTTGACTTCAACTATACTTAGTCTTTTTACACTTGAAATATTATAGTGTGTACACTGTAAAAAATGGCCGTGATTTCAACGGTACAAAACTTTAAAAATGCTACAGTCAAAATCCGTAACCTGGTTAATGGTATGTTTCCTTAATATATACGGTGCATAACCGTAAATTGACTTTCCCAGAATTCCCTGTATGGAACATCACTTTTTATGCTTTTTGTTGACATTACTATGGATCTTTTTAGTTGTTTCCCCCTCAGTAATGTACATTAGAGATTTATGGTACATCTAATGTTGATAAACAATGTTTATTTCATGACTTTAATTTTATGCGCGATACCATACTGGTGTTTAGTAGCTGTGTAAATGACACTAAGCTCCTTCTATATATTAATACACTTTTCTGCTTGTGGGAAAAGTTGATTGTGATGAGCATTGGCTCATATGGGTGCATATGGGTGTGCTAACGTGTCTAACTGTGTAACAAAAGATGCGTAGATGTTGCTTATTCAAAACAAAGACATATTACCTCTATAAATTAATGAAAAACGGTAGATTACCATGAAAATGAGAAATGATTTTACGGATTTTAACGGTAAAGTGCTGGCAACCACAGCTGCCGTTTTTTTACCGAAAATTTTACGGGTTTATTTTTTTACAGTGTATGTAGTGAAGGGGGGAAATACAAAGGATTATTAGCATGTTTGTCTACGTCAAACACTAAGCTCCTAATAACCATGCTGTGTGAAACAAACAATCCTATCAGCGTTTGCTGCTAATGTGGACCCATGCAGCAAGACGAATGTTGATTTCTGCTTTCTCCAAACGCACAGACGCAGCTAAAGGAGGAAAGAGCCAGGCAGACAAAAGCCAATATTGATCAATTGCACATTGAGAGTGCTGATGGGCGCAGTGTGTTTGGGCGAGACGTGTGTTTTGCGAGATGAATATGGCCATTGCAGTGCCGCCCCTCCCTGCCGTCTCTGGAATGGGTCCACACAGTTACCGCAGGGAGAGGAGCGGCCGAGCGTCTGCAGGGGGAACACAGGTCAATTTAATGGGCTGTTTGTCTGTTCTGGAGACCACCGGCTCAGACTGACTGCTGCTGGGTAAAGCCCACGTCTACCCAAAAAACCCGCGTGCTCTGTCAGACATCGTGAAGCGGCGGTGGGTGGTGTGTGTGTTTGTCAGGGGCGAGCGAGGACTCTGAATTCTAATCAAATGGAATCCAATTGAACAAGATTCGAAGTAGAAGTGAATAGAATTGAAAACTCCTCCTTAAAGGTATAGTTAATCCAAAATTACCTCATTGATTACTCTCCCTCGTGTGGTTTTGTGAGTTCTACTGAACACAAAAGAAGACATTTTGAAGAATGCCGGTCGATTTTCATATAGTAGGAAACTGATTACTATGGAAGTCGATGGGTGGCAGCTACTAGCGTTCTTCAATGTCTCTTCCTTTGTGTTCAATGGAAGAAAGAAACTCAAATGAGTTTGGAACAAGCGAAGGGGTGAGTAAACCATGACAATTTTTATTTTTGGGCAGACAATCACTTTAAAAAAAACTAACTGAACAGATCTGAAATGGCTTGCTTGGTTTGGGACTTGTGGAGCTGCGCATCAATGGATTTTCAGTGTTTGGACTTTCAGCAGTGAAATTTAAACCACACTGAACTGAACTAAACTGAAATTCATCTCTGAAAACTGGACTGACACAGTTTCAATTCACTAGAAATATAAACATGAATTGAATGAACAGAAATCAAATCAGGTAGATACAAACCGAACTGAACAATCAAATGAACAAAAGCCGAAGCAGAAACAGAAACCAAAAGTAGAAGTAAAGAAACACCAGAACAAAAGAAATCCATCAAAAAAAGCACAATACAGCTGATACAGCAAGAACTGGAATGTACCAAATCAAACTGGACAGAAGTCGACAAACCAAACCAACAAAAATTATGATTATTTATCAATAGAACTCGAAGAACCACAACGAATAAAATCCAGACCAAATCAAGCAGAAACAATCAATCAATCGAACTAGAGTACAATATGATAGTATAAAACAGAAATATTGCATATAATCCCACAAAAATGATGAAACTAGCAAACATAAGCAGAAACAGAATGATAACATCAACTAAGAGAACTAGGGGTATTCCAGAAAGTAGGTTTTGTGTCTTAAGGCTGATTTATACTTCTGCGTCAAACGCCGGCGTATGCTACGGCGCTGATGCATAGCCCTTCGCCGTGGACGTCGGCGTGGCTGACGTGCACCTATTATAAAAATTGTAACTACACGTCGCAACGACGCGTAGCGCAAGCTCTGTGATTGGTCGGCTTGGTAGCTCTGACGAGTCTGGGCGAGTACTGTGAAGGAGCTCCGGATGGAAAGTTTTGTTTTGTGTTTACCTCATAGTTAAAGTTGTTGCATATCCACCGGTTCCTGCCTCAAAATGAGCGAGTTTGAGCCACTTGTACATCCAGGAAGTGTTCAGGAAAAGCAAAACACCAGCGAAGAAACTCGACACAGAGGAAGATTTACACCTCACTGCCAACTAGCGTTTCAGAAGTGTTAATGCAGACCAACAGAGACAGCGCGCAGAAGTATAAATGCACGCCGGTCACTTGACGCAGAAGTATAAACCAGGCTTTACCCAGATAAGTTTACGAATATTTAACCAAATAACCTCAACCTTTGGTTCCTAAAACCCGAGGTAACTTTCAGGGTAGGTAGCGACTTATGCTTTAAACATATCCTGCTCTGGAGTTGAATTAACCTTTTAAGTTATAAAATTATCATCTAACAAAGAGAATAATTCTGTTTTACAAAAAGAAATGACAAAAAACGCAGTTCTACTAATGGGGCGAAAAGCACCAAGAAATTAAAGGCTGATTTATAGCTCTGTAGTTCTGCGTCGAGTGATCCATCGTGACCCAAGTGCTGTGTATTTATATTTCTGTGTGCTCTTTGTGTTGCTCTGCAATAGCACTTCCAAAATGCTAGCTTGCAGTGGGTTTTTATATTCCTCTGTGTCGAGTTCCTTTTTTTTTTTTTCATTAATGCACAAGTAGCTGAAACTCAGGCAGGAACCAACAGACGAGCAACAACTTTAATCATAAGGTGAACACAAAACAAAACTTTCCAACTTGACCTCCTTCACAGGACTTGACACTTTTAAACAATCCTTCTAAAAGGTTTGCCCAGCTCTCAGCCCCACCCACACTCACACATCGCTACCAAGCCAGTAGATCACAGAGCTTGCGCTACACATTGTCGCAATGTGTAGTTACATTTTTTGGAAAGATGCGCGTCAGCCATGGTGAAGGGTATGCGACTGCGTGAAGGCTGCGTCAGACCATCTGCGTTCGCTCATTACAGAAGTATAAATCAGTTCTTTTTTTTCAGAGCTGGGACCCTTTCTTTGATTATCTAGGAACATCTAAGTCTCTAAGACTAAGTCTGTCAGATTTAGCCTGGACAAAAGAAATGTAATATGCCTTACTGTAATATAACTTTGTATTTTATGTCATTATAATCATTTATTATTATTTGTTCGTTTATTTAATTACAACTTAATTTATTTACTATTATTATTATTATTAATTAAAATTTTTCATGTGGGGGTCAAAATTCAAATTATATGTCTGATGGATATTATCTTTTTATTCAATGTAATTTTCTGACATGTTTTTGCACAAAAAATATTCAATAAAAATGTATTTGAAAAAAAAAAACGAAAAAGAAAAAGAAAAAAAGAAGTATAATTCAGGCTTAACTCCCTATTAAACATGCAAGCTTCGTTTTCATAGATGTGTAGTGTTGCTGGAAATGTCTTTTGTATTCTGGGTTAACATCCTCTGAGTAAGCAGGTTTAGGGTTAATTAATCCAGAGTTCAGGGTTGGTTTAGCAGATGGTTGGTAAACCTTGTTCTTTGGAATACACCCATTAATAGCAAACAAAACTCATTCAAAAATAAACAAAATCAAAGGGAAACCAACTGAACACAATCCGCTTGTTAAATGTGACATCATACAAAGAGGCTTCTGGGTCCAATCGCTATTTCAACCTATATGGAGTGGCTAAACAAAATGTAATAATAAACATTTAAAAAGCGATGTAATACTTTCGAAAATCACGTCACATATATATATATATATATATATATATATATATATATATATATATATATATATATATATATATATATATATATATATATATATATATATATATATTCCTAATATCAGATGGCCAGAAAAGTGAATTATTTGCTATTAATTGTTAAAATATTTGTGTCTGTGATGCTGCAAACCTAGAGACTTTTGTGTACACAATGATTTTAAATAAAATTCACTTTAATGTGTGATATGATTACAAAGTGGTCATAAATGAATATCATCTCAATTCAAATGAGTAGCGGCTGGACCTGGAAACAGTATTTCAAACGTCACAACTTAAGAAGATTTCGCAGAACCAAATTTTTGGTTGTTACAACAAAGCAGAAAACAAACATAAAAAAGTCCAACCCAAATGAGCAGAACTAAACAAAACCAAATCGAAACAAACCCAATGGAATCAAATTGAAATTCAAAGCCATACGCCAAAACATAATACAAAATCAAATTGAAAGCATCTCAAACTAAATCTGTCAAATGTTCTTAATTTCACTGCACAATGCTTCAGCACAAATCTCAGCACAGCATCCACTGTAAACAATTTTCCACACAATCCCTTCATATTGTACTAACACAAATCCACTAAGTTAACATATTCAAGTGGATTAAGCAAAAAATAATTAAGCTGTCCCCCTAAAAAACTCATTTTAAATAAGTAGATTAAACGAGCAGCAAAAGTCATTTTTTGAGTGTAGAACAAACACTTTCAAATCTTTTCATGTACTTGTAGCATTAGACAGCAATGAAATATCAATTCATTACAGCGAGTCAGGCGGCTCAACTAATATTTCCACTATTTGTTTTTCCATTCCGCTTCCCAGGACACTAAACAGTTTTCTAGAAGGTTTTCAAACACAAGAGCGTGTTGGTTTTTCCATTCTGGATATCCTTAACTCAAGCAAGGTGGGACACGTACAAAACCTCAGAGAAAGTCAAGCCACAAATCACTCACTGTCAGCTCGATGGACCTAACAGATCCAAAACGCATCTACCAAACCAGGTCTGGATGGATGAAACGCTGCACATTTCCAAACGCAAGACAGTTTGGATACAGTTAAAACACAATAGCATTTGCTTCAAGATACACAGTCAAAAATGGCTTTTGCTGCTTGTTCAAACTACTTATTTAAAATGAGTTGAAACAACACAATTCTTAATTACTGAATTGTTTTATGTTTGATCCACTTAAATTTGTAAAAATGATTAAATTAACGTAATCAATTTGTGCAAAACCCAGAACTTTTTTACCAATTTACTATAAACCACTAATGACGACATTCATACCAATTAATCTATCAACTAATGTATCGATTAATCAACAAATTTAATTCATTTTTGTTCGAGAAACAATAATACCTAATATCATTTTATTTAAATTGCAACTTTTTTCAGTAATGTACTATGAAAACGTACCAACTAGAGTTACATGATTGTGGAAAAATATGCAATATTGTTGTTGAGTGCTGCGATATTGATACTTCTTACGATTTTTGATTTTCCTAGAAAATTTTTATTTTTATTGTATATGTTTTAAAATCATTTATTTGGTTGATAATATCAAAATAAACAGGCAAATTATATTTTACATATTTAATTAATTTTAGTTTAGACAAAAAAAAAACTATCAAGGTGCAGACATTTAGATTTTACAACATTAAGAATGAGTGAAAACCTCGGCAGATATTCTGACTCTGATTGACTGTTCATTTTAGTGTTTATTTTCTGTTTTGGGTTCACTGTTGGGCAGCTTTAGCAAAGAGCTTAGAATCAACAAGAGGCGAAACTTAATAGAACTTTCAATTGCAAAAGCAGCGCCCAGCAACAGCCCCGGATTCCGCCATTTTGGAGTGAAAGCGATCGGCTGTCCATTGGATCTTATTGCTGTCGCGATGGAAAGCAGCTGCTTTGTTTTTATTTATTTATTTAAAAAGCGCATTAAAGCTGGGACACAACCTGAAAGACGACAATACAACACTTACTACAAATATGATCAGCTCTTTTTAATAGTTTATTTTACAGACTTATAATATGCTGTTGTTCTATTGGAATTTTCATTCCAAAATGGCCACCGCGCCATCTAGAGGCGGTTTCCTAAATCACACTGGAGTGTTGCCTCTTGGTGATTCTATGCTCTTTGGCTCCAGCCACTACTGTAAAGGCGGGGATAAAGATAGTAAGGCCCCATTTGATTGGTCAAATTTAGATAGCAATTGCATAAAATAAATGTCATTTATTACACGTCTGCGATATGTATGTTGCACGTACCATTATCGCGATAACGATAAGTCTGTGATTTATTATGCAGCTCTAATACAAATGTAAACAAATCAATTTGACAAAATGTACGATGAAGCCTTTGTGACATACACTTTTACATGCAGCGAAAACAGTCAAAATTAAAACGAAAGTCAGAAAAAAAAAATGTATGATTTGCGCTATTATATTTATTAAACACTATATATATGCTACACCACAGACCGCAGCGTCTTCACACACTGACGAAGCTCACTAAAGAAGTATGAAATAATATAATAATTTGGTAAATAAATATGAATAAAGTTCATATATTGCAGTAGGATTGTCACAATACTGAAATTCAGTATCAATCGATACTGAAAATAAAAAAAAAATCTATTTCCCGCTAACATTTAAGCACTGTTGAGCAAGTTCTTAAACAGCACTGATTTACCATTGTGTTTTCATCAGTGATGTTTATAAATGCACTGAACAGCACTCAAACGTTAACAGGAAAGTTTTTGCGTTACTAAAATTTCAGTATCGACTGGTACCAAATTTCAGTATCGTGACAACCTTATATTGCACACTAAAATGCAGTTTGTTTGAAACATATGCTCCCTCTCGAGTCCACTTTGCAGGGCATTTGATCTCAAATGAGATAACTTAGTGTCGACTTTGTGATTTTATCGACAAATCATGGAACTCCTACAGCAATTTCATAGAAAACCTTAATGATATAAAATTAAAGAAAACATACCTAGCTTTGGCGTTTCTGCAATGTAATCTTTTTTTTTAAAGTTAAATCAATTCGTTACATCAATTAAACTGACCTAAATAGTTGGACATATGGGTTTTTGAGGTTTGTTTAGTTTGAGACTTGAGGAGCTGTGCATCGATGAATTTGTTCTTCAGTGTTTGGACTTTCAGAAGTGAAAATTAAACCACTGAACTGAACTAAACTGATCTTCAACACTGAAAACTGGACTGACACCATTTTAATTTACACTGTAAAAAAATGCAGGGTTCCACACAATTCATTCATGTTGTCCCAACACAAATCAATTAAGTTAACCCAACACTTTTAACACTTTTATGTTAACACTTTTAACATAAAAAAATTAAGTTGTCCTAATGAAATCTCAAGAATTGTGTTTTCAGCTCATTTTAATTAAGTAGTTTGAACAAGTTAAAAATATTTTTGTTTTGAGTGTACTAGAACTTCTACGTTAAGCTGCTTTGACACACTCTACCTCGTAAAGGAGCAATAGATAATAAGATGAATAGAATTGAACTTGGTAACGTAACTCTTCTTTAATGTAAACAGTCTGATAATAGGCGGAAATGAAACAAAGACCAATCAAAACCGATTTAGCAGGCTGACCAATGAGAGCAGAGTCAGCTTGTGGAATATAATATAGAAATGAACTCTAATGTTAGTGAATCCAACACAATACTAATAAAATACTATATGAAATAAATGTAATAAAAAATAATAAATTAATTATAAAATTAATAAGTAATAAAACTGACTAAAACCTGACTTAAACATTTATTAAAGCAAAATCCATGTGTTTTATAGTGTGGTGTGTGTGTTTTTGCACAGCCCAAAGTATGCTGCTTTAAAACAACACACAGCGAAGCATGTGAAAAGGGGAGAAAAAGACTAACCAAAGCAAATAAATAAAGCCTGGCGAGTGCGCTTTGCTTTATTAACAATAGATACACTGTTTCCTTCGCCACTGTAGTAAACCACGGTTAATTTCTTGCCCTGGTCGTCTGCCAAGTGCCGTATGAGCCGTCGCCTCGGCGCTTGGCTCGCTGCAGTGTTTGGACACATTTCTGAAGTTTTCCTTTCACGTTGAAGCATCTGACACAAAGAAAGACTAAAGCGGCGTGAGAAATAAAGAAGATTGTCACAAAAGGGTTGTGTCTAAAATGATGCTTTATGATGATGCAGGTGATTGGGTTCATCAACTGATACTTAATAAACTAATTTAGCTCTTTTTCAAATATTGTCCTTAAAAAATATGGATTTTTTTTTTCATTAAAGTGTTCTTAAAGTTGCTTTAAGCCAGCAATGAATCTACTATGTGCAATTAGGATACTGAAGAAAATACTATTAAGGGTTTTACACTTATTTCACATTTTAAGTCAACTTGAACCAATATTTTAGTATTATTATGCCTTTCCAACTGAAATTGAATATTAAGTAGGGGGCGGGGTTTAAATTAAAACTTCAAACTTTTCAAACTAAAGGCTGGTTTATACTTCTGCATCAAGTGATCCGGCACAAATATTGCACGTCACTGTACATTTATACTTCTGCGTGCTGTTTGTGTTGCTCTGCAATGACACTTCCAAAATGCTAGCTGGCAGTAGTTTATGTTCCTATGTATCTAGTTTCTTCGCAGGCGTATTGTTTTTTCTGAACACTACCTTAATGTACATGAAAGTAAAACTCGCTCATTCAGAGCCAGCGGTTGTGCGACAACTTTAATCATAAGGTAAACACAAAACATTTGAAGCTCCTTTGGGAAACTCGACACTTGTAAACACTCGCTCTTTTAGGGCTCACGGCTCTTAGCTCCGCCCACAATTGGCACAGCTACCAAGCTGACCAATGACAGAGCTTGCGCTATGCCTCATTGCGATGTGTAGATACATTTTTTGAGAGGTGCCACGGCGAGAGCCATGCGACCGCGCGAAGGCTGTGCCAGACAAGGAGTATAAATCAGTATAAATCATTTCGATTAAAGATTACTGAAACAAACGGATTTTTAGGTGGATTAACTATTCGCCTTGAGACTAACAATGTACGCTAGCAAAATACATATTGAACATTTTGATTTCACGCACACTTTAAAGGCTTATTTACCATTGCTTTAACAATATTTGTTAAATTTACTCACAATTCCTCAATTAAAAGTGTTTCTGCAGCAAATTTCTGCAGTACATAATTAAAAGATTAAAAATCTGATTTTTACTACATTATAAAATGAAACCATATTTTATTTGCAGAATTAAAATAGGTTTGCACAGATATTGAACTTGTGGTCAATACAAACGTTATTTAGAAGTTGATAGGCAATAAACACGCTAATAAATATAAACATTGATTTCAATTTTGTCAAGACTGGCTGCAAAAATCAAAAGCCAAACAATACAAAAATCGGATTCGATTTTAAAATCCCAACTAGAGAAAACATCAACGAAGCATCTAGACCTTTGTTTCAACATTTAATTTTCATATAGGTTGTCAAAATAATCAACTTCCGGATCAATCTGAACTGAAATTTTAAAAAGTCCATCGACCCATAAGTAGATTGCTCATTGGTAAGCTTATAGACAGATCAGCTGATAGACGCGGCTTTGAAACAATATATCACTGCTTGCACATGCGAAAGGCACTAATGATTGATAAAGTGATGACCTCTCCCCACGTTCACGTCAAATTCCTCCGGGTGCTCCGGTTTCCCCCACAAGTGTAAAGACATGCTCTATAGGTGAACTAGGTATGCTAAATTGTCCGTAGTGTATACGTTTATGTCCTGGTCCTTTAGGTTGGGGATTGAGCGTTAAGCTAACAACCATCCTCGTAAAAATTAGATGCTACAAAACACCAACATGTTGCGGTTAAATATCAACTTTAATATAAACGGCCCTGGGAGTAAGCTAGCAAGTAAAACAATGACCTTCACAGCCAATCACAGTCATATTTGTTGAGCATGTGAACACAATGGCCAATCAGCGGTGTTTAAGTACGTGTAGACCTGTCACGATATGGAATTTTTGTTGAGCTAATTATTGTCACAGAAATTGCTGTGATAAGCGATATTATTGAGATAATTTTATGCCATTGA
This sequence comes from Danio rerio, assembly GCF_052040795.2. Classification (NCBI taxonomy): domain Eukaryota; kingdom Metazoa; phylum Chordata; class Actinopteri; order Cypriniformes; family Danionidae; genus Danio; species Danio rerio. The sequence continues at coordinate 11,600,716 of NC_141042.1, forward strand.
TTATATAACAGCATAATAATGCAAATACTTATTATTTTTAAGGTTATTTAGATTAATTAATAAAAATTTATTTTTTTTAATTAATAATTAATTAATTAATTTTATGTTAAAAGGTAAATGTCCTATTATATATATATATATATATATATATATATATATATATATATATATATATACATATATATATATATATACATATATATATATATATATATATACATATATATATATATATATATATATGTATATATATATATATATATATATACATATATATATATATATATATATATATATATACATATATATATATATATATATATATATATATATACATATATATATATATATATATATATATATATATATATATATATATATATATATATATACATATATATATACATATATATATATATATATATATATATATATATACATATATATATATATATATATATATATATATATATATATATATACATATATATATATATATATATATATATATATATATATATATATATATATATACATATATATATATATATATACATATATATATACATATATATATATATATATATATACATATATATATATATATATACATATATATATATATATATACATATATATATATATATACATATATATATATATATACATATATATATATGTATATATATATATATATATATATATATATATATATATATATATATATATATATATATATATATATATATATATATATATATATACATATATATATATATATATATATATACATATATATATATATATATATATATATATATACATATATATATATGTATATATATATATATATATATATATATATATATATATATATATATACATATATATATATATATGTATATATATATGTATATATATATATATATATATATATATATATATATATATATACATATATATATATGTATATATATATATATATATATATATATATATATATATATATATATATATATATACATATATATATATATATATATATATATATATATATATATATATATATATATATATATATATATATATATATATATATATATACATACATACATACATACATACATACATACATACATACATACATACATACATACATACATACATACATACATACATACACACACACACACACACACATATACATATATATATATATATATATATATATATATATATATATATATACTAGATATTGTCCTGTTAGGTAAATTCACAATTTTAAACTTCGACATCTCTGAGGTAGAATGTAAATGGCATTGTAAAATGGCTTTAACGTCATTTGTGAATTTGTAAATATATATTGCAACAGTAAATATTATGGGGGTCATCTCCGAATATTGCAGTGGCCCAGGTACGTGCTCAAACGTTAACACGAAACGGATGTTTTTAAATTTCAGTACCGAAGTCAATAACACTATTTGACAATCCTATATTGATACATCCTCTTTTATTCCAAGATGAAAACCTCCCATACAGCAGCTGACATCTTGTCTTCCCTTCTAGCATACTTTTTTAAGTAGTGTATAATCAAACTGTGCTTCAAAACAACATTTTAAAGTGTAGAAAAAAAGACTTGAAACAGATTTCATCGTCTCTTCTTTCCATTTAAACTCTAGTTTCACTTTCCTCAACTGAAAATGGCTCAAAGATTACTGTATAATCAAAGCACTACATCAAGGGGGAGAAAAAAGCTTACCAAACATACGTTATTTATGCATAACAGGACTAGACAAAAACAAGCAGGCGATACGGGTGAACGAGTTTATGTTCGCAGTTACAAACCATCCATAGACAGATTACTGCAGTCAGCCATTGTTTCTACGTGTTAGCCAGGCTGCGAATACGTGTTGTATGAGGGGGGAAAACAAAACGGTGAATGACAGTGAACTCTCTCACCTCCCCTTAAATGAGAAAAACTCTGGGACGACGTGCTGCCTGACAGCGGCGCTCGGGCACAAAGCCACAGAACTCACAAAGACACCCGCGCTTTTGGCCTTGGGTGGAAAACCAGGCCCGGCGAAGGGAATGTTCACTTTTGTAACTCGGTTTACGGCATTAGCGCCAGAGAAATTGGATAAAAATAACTCCAACAACCTCCGATTTGGCTGCGGCAAGGAGAGTAAAACAGGTGGAGCAATCCAATATAAAGGCTCTAAACTCAATCCAGTTAAAGGAGTAAAGAGCTGCGCTTCCTCACAAGATTACAGGAACAACAAAGATTTGAGCGGCATCCTGTGAGAGTCTGATCTAATTCTTCATCTTCGGCTACGGCGCCTGATGCGGACGGGCTCAAGGCGATGAGATTTCAAGCTGAGAACAGAGCAAAGCGACAGATCGTTTTGTGTAAAAAGAAAAAACAAGTAAAATTCTTGACAGGATCGGAGTTGGAAGCCTTTAAAGTGTAGATCAAACAGGAATAATAAATAAGGAATCAAACAAAACGCTCGATTTGTATTCCGTTCTGATGTGCTTCTTAAATGGCTGCAAAACTTGAGATCAAAATGAATGGAGCGCAACGCTTTTTGAAAAGGGCTTTTCAAGAATCAAAACAATAAAAGCATGATTTTTCCATATTTTAGAATGAGTCCCTTTCTCTTTTTTTTTTCGTGAGCAAAATTTTATGACTATCATGTGCTTTTATCATGGTTTTAGACTGCGTTTACATGACTGAAAATAAATTGTTTTGCGAAATTGTTGCAAACAATTTATATAGGCTGAATTTAAACAAATTCAATTTAATAATTTTAAACTTAATTTGTTTGCTTCAATTTAGCCCAAATAAACAGTTTGAGACAACTTACTTTTAAAAAATTTGTAAATCCAATGAATAGTTTTTTCAGTGTAGGCAAAAATGCAAATGTTTAACATATAAACAATGTAGAGCTGAATAATTCATCGAATTGAAATCACAAATGTAAAAGGGTATACGCACAGCTAGTGTTTCTTTCCATAGCAATTAACTTCCGTTGAATGGTTAATGTGACTTTTTTCTATGTTATACGATTCCTTTTATAGCATCAATTTTGTAATGTAATTAAAATATAATCAGTTTAATAGACTTCGCCATTTATTTAGTTGTTCAAAAGTAAAACAGATGAAAATCCGTTGACATGGAAGTGCCTGTCAGAACATACTGAAGTAAAATAAATTGTCATATTTTAAAGACATGGCGCGGAAAAAAGTAATTTAATGTAGAGTTTCTTGTACATTCTGGGACCCACTTTATATTATATATCAATCAGGCAGTAAAGATTGTTGATTTTTTTTAAAGAAAAAAGACGTTAAAGGTAACGATTTTTTAACAGCATACAGTTCACCGGAAGCGTTTGACCCAGGTTACTTGAGCAAAGATGCGATTATCCTGCACATCGCCTCAAAGGAGCACGGTGTGATTTGTTGTAAATCTCCTCAGAAAGCTAAAGGGCTCTCATGAGGAAACCCACAAACCTGTCTGAATACACGTGAAGACACCCAGAAAATCCACTGGGGAAAATAGCGGTTGCTGAATAAACAAGACTGCTTCATTGATTTAGCGTGACTGATAAACACACGACTATGGAAATATTTATTTTCAAATGTAAAAAATGTTATAAGGTGAGTTTGGAGAAAAAACATGTTATTATATGTTGTAATTTCATGTGCAGCTTTTACTAGCTTCAGTTTATTGAGAAGTGACGCAAACAGCTGTCATTATCACAGAACGATTATCTCGATGTCAAACCAAATTTAAATTTAAACAGTTTTATTTTTCGCGTAGCTTATTAGTGTAATACGACTCGGTGTAGTTAACTGTTTTTTTCTAAACACAAGTTCTGGAGGATTGTTAGGACTAAATTTACTGACAAAATGCGCAGGAAAATTGCTTTACTTTAATCACCCAGCCCTAACACAATATTTTCAAAACGGTTCGGGGTTACAAATATCTGCGGAAACTGAAAGCCAGTTGGTTAGTGCATGAATATATTGCAAACATATTAAATTAATTATTTTAAAAATTCTGTACTTCTCCCGTATTGTTGTGAATGTTTGTGTGTGATTTAGTGTTGTCAAGATACTGGAAATCCGGTACCAAACGGTATTGAAATTTTTAAAACATCAATTTCCTACGGTCCTTCATGGCAAATCACAGTCATTTCTGTTAAGCATGTAACACAATGTCAAATCAGTAATGTTTAAGAACTTGGACGTTTTTAAAATTCCAGTACCGATAGGAACCGAAAATCAGTATCGTGACAACAGTAACGTAATAGCCATTAAGTGGAGCAGTGGAGGCCTAAAATACAAATTAATTGTCATTGAAACTTTATAACCTGCATACTATCGCTATAACCCATTTGACAGCTAAATGTTTATAAATATAAGTGATTAAATCTGATCAAATTTAGTATGGTCACTCATACTTTCGAATATTGCAATAAATACAGATCAGCATATCTACGCTAATTTTTACATTAATATTCACAAGTTACGCTGAATCACAAAGAAACATTAGATTTTATTTCTGATAAAGAATCTATACATATTAAACGTAACAAACTGCATTTGATTGTATTAAAATCTGTAAAACTTGTCTGTAGTTTCACATTTTTTAATTACATAAACATCTACAAGACACTAGGCATGGGACGATAACCGGTTTCAAGGTATACCGTGGTTTGGAACAGTTAAAGTTTTAAACCGCTCAAATTTTTGGTAATACAATTTCTACGGTATATGTACGTTTTGTTTGTTTATTTGTTTATGTGTTTTTCCAAGATTTTTTATTTAGTTTTTTTAGGACAACAGTATCTCCACATCAAAAGCTACTGGTCAGTTCAATTTCAAGACTTTTTAATATTTTAAACCAATGAAAATAGCTGAGGTCAATAATTTATTTTAATTATTCAGTCTGACATGTTTACTGTGCCAAAATATTTGAAATGTTTCTTAAAAATAAAATCCATTGTGTTTAATGGGAAGTTTTCTTTTTGTTTTTTTTTTAATCAAAACATTTAAAAAGAACATAATTTAGAGCAGTAATCACAAAACCGTGATATTTATATCCAAGGTTATCAACCTATCAGAATCTTATACTGGCCCATACCTACAAGACATGCTGTCTACATTTTTTGGTGGAAACAAATGGACTTTTCTAGTCATCTCAACTTGCATCGATCAAACTGACCAAAAGTATTGTATTAAACTTAATTTTTTGTTGTTGTTAAAACCAGATTAACTTATTAAAATAAGTTAAAGCAAGATAAAAATATTTGTAGTCATGTTGACCTTTTGTAATTAATTCTTTTACAGTGCAACTTTGGAAAAAATGTAATCAAATCATTAGAAAATGTAATCTAAAACAGATGATTTAACTCAACTGTTTTTCTGAAATTAATTCCTCCCCAACTAGCTTCAGAAATAACAACAACAGTGGCAATGAAAACCAAGCGCTTTCATCCATTGCTTTGTAATCTTTCCCCCCTCAACCATCTAATATCATTTACTTGCAGCAAGAGAAGTGGGAAAAAAATAATAATTTCATTATCCGCAAAATAAAACAAATTAATGTCACCCCCTTAACCTTGTTGAAAGGTTTATTGGCAGAATAAAGATGAGTATCGCTCACATTTACAGCTCTGTAATTGAGGGAAAAGCCACATGTGTTTCCAGCACACACATCAAGATATTCTGCACAGTGAAGAAAAAGAAGCAGCTTGTCTTCACCTACTAAATTACTTTATACAATGCTTCCTCTAGAAACAGCTCTTGAAGGGCAAACCGCTGAAGAAAAACAAAGGTTTCTGCGCCGCTAATTTCAAAATAACATCATTTATTTTCTACTTCTTTTAAACCCAAGCGAACTACAATGCCATGAAGCATTGTGCAACGACAGTGAAGTATAAAACTATTCATTTAAAGTTGAAATGAAACATTACAGTGCAAAATATTCATACATGACAAATATCTGAGTATTTCGAAAGAGAAAAGAGACTAATCAATTACGTAATTTATAAAAGTAGTGCTGTTCAACGATTAATTGTGACTAATGCAGTAAAAATTTGTATATACACTGTCTGTGTGTACTGTGTAAAGTTATTGTCACCTCACCTACATTTACATGCTTTAAAAATATTAACCTAATATTTAGATATAATTTTGATGTTTTATATATATATATATATATATATATATATATATATATATATATATATATATATATAAAAACAAGAAATGTGTATACATGTATGTCATAGATGTGTGCATTTATATGCATAAATAAACAAGATTATTATGTAAATGCAAACTTTTATTTTGTAATTAGTCGCGAATAAAAAAATCAGTACATACTGTATATGCAAGCTTAGTTTGTATGCACATTTTTTCTTACCAGATAAAACGTTCATCCTACTCAGTTGTGCTACTCCAGTTTTGTTTATGCGCATTTTCACAATTTATGCATGTGTTGGCATTTCAATTAAGCATTTTTTAAATGCGATACTTCAAAATGAGCATAAAAATAGGTGGACAGAAACATAGCTAATGCTATTGCCATATATTTACAAAATTGTTCTCTCACAGACATCTTCGCTGTTGTGTTTAGGTGATACAATTAGCCCAATCAAAAGAGGAAACGTAACTAGTTTTACGTATAGGCAGAAAAGTAGCTAATGCGTATCAGTTTATACAAATTAGCCACTTTTCTTATAATAAGCAAAATAAAAAGTTTCCTCGTGAGATCGTAAAGAATATTTACAAAACTAGTGCTGTCAAAAGTATCGAGTTCGGAACCAATCGTTAACGAAATCGTAAAAAATATCCATTGCACGCTAATATTTAAGCGATATTGAGCACATTCTTAAACGCAAGTGATTGTCAATGACACTTAAAGTGATTTCTATTTAGCGTGTGAACCCAAAAACAGCACTCAAATGTTAGCAGGAAATGGACATTTTTAAAATTCCGGTACTGATTGGAACCGAACACTGTATTTTTGACACTACCCTCAAAGGGGGATCAGAAAATCATACTGAAATGTACGAATGAGATCATACAAATTTTGCGAGCCCTGTGTAAATCAGCCTTTTTTTAAAAGTCCAATCAAATTAAAATGACGTTTTTTTAGATGTTAGTATGGAAACTGTACATTTTTATGATTTCTATAAGATATTGTGCTCCAAAACAGTGACAAAATTTTTAAAACGGCCCAAAAACACAGCGCTCGAATGTTAGCGGGAAATGGACATTTAAAAAAATTTATCACCCCATTTGTACCGAACTCGATACGTTTGACAACACTACCCCCCAAACCCTCCCCCTAAAAGGGGGATGAGCAAATCGTACTGAAATGTACGAATGAGATCATAGAAATTAATACAAATTAGCCAAATAGTTTTAAATTGTTTTGAGATACGACTGGGTACACGCGAGCAGCGAGACACATTTACAATTCCGCCTCCTTCAACGCTAGGGTTTCAAAATGTTCAAAATCAGTATACAGTCATAGGACTCGCTAAATGTCAAAACTCTTGGTAGCCTTTCGTGAAGGTATTCTTTAATTGATGGTGGCCTGAAATATATTCAAGTAGCCCGAATAGAAAATACAATGCACTTACTAATTTAAAAAAACATAACAGCATTCATTATAGGCTACATATATATATTTTTAAAAACAAACACATTTTATTTACTTTTAAAATATTGTGCCTTAAAAGAAATCACGTGAAAACCTGGTTTTATTTTTTATTTTCATCAACTTGGTATCAACTTCTTTTGACAACACCAGTTAGCGCAAATGCAACTTCAAACACATATTGATAGTGGCTGACACATGATAATTACATCCAGCACAATTACCGAATGTGTGAGAGAAATGCAAAAGCACTAAAACAGGCTACATTTTTCCTCCCATTAAGGTAGTCCTACGAGCAGGGTGGATTCTTTTTCAGTAGCCCGACTGGAAAACATAATAGCCTCAGGAAGTCGGGCTAGCAGTTTTGTGAGCCCTGCGTTACTCAGCCTTTTCGAACTTCTTTTAAAGCTCCATTGAAAATAAAATAACGTTTGTTAGATGTTAGTATTCAAATTGTTTGTTTTTAGGATATCTATAAGCTAGCATGCACTAAAACAGTGACAAAATTCGCGTTTAGAAGATATAAAACTGATATAAAGCTTGTAGTTTGTCACTTTCGCCTAAATGGATCAACGTTTTTTTCACGTCACCCCATACTTCAGTTTCTCATCAAATCTTGACCAATAAAAAGCTCTCTATTATCTGACATGCTCCGCCCCCTTTAAGATGCTTTATATTTCATGGTCTTGGGCTTAACCACTCTTACTGGGAGAGCAGTGATTAAGCATCCGCTACACGATGTTCCACCCTCTCTTTATGTTTCGGTTGAGATTACATCAAACATTGGATAAAAATGCATATTTCAAAGCACTTGAAAGGACTTTTAAGCCAAAAATGAACTTCGTTTGAAGTATATTGGGGTCTTAACACTCATAATAAGGTCAAAAGTACTCCACTTCAGCCATATGATGCCTCTCAAAATACATGTAACCCATCAGGTAGTGTAATAGAGCTGCCAAAATTCTCCAAAGCCCACAAACGCTGGAGACGAGCTGTCTTTCCACCCTCTCTGGTGTGCTGAAAGGGCCCCAACTCAACACTCACTGATCCCTGCATTACTAGCATGGTTTGACAGAGACATTATGGCATGAGATCATTGACAGATAAAGCCAGACGGATACAAAACAGCAACCGGCTCATCAGATCAGATTTTTTTTTTTCAGGCATGTTGTAAGAGGCATCGACCTCGCAGCCCAACATGGAGAACGGTGTCAATAAAAGCAAACAAGCCGCAATGACTCTTCAGTCAATGAATATCGAGCAGAGGCGGGACTTCGGTAAGACTGAGCGAGTCAAAGGGTCAAGCGAACACGTCAATGTGGAAATTACAGCCCCGGCGTGGAATAAGGGCAGGTTGCTCCGTTCACAGCCTGGAACATCTTGACATGGTAAAGCGAGGATACGGAGTTAAAATTGACCCTTAATGAGATCACAAACACAAACAACAGTGGTTTAATACAGTCTAATCAGCAGTCTAATACCTGCTAACCTTGGGCTGCATGATGTTTGAAATATCTGATATTGCGATACTTGATTTTTCTGCCATATATATATATATATTGCAATATAAATATTTTCACCAGTTTTTTTGTTTTTTTGGTTTGAATAGCTTAAATTTTAATTTTAAATTAAATTTTTTTTCTGGGGAAACTAACAGTATTTAGTAGGGATGTAACGGTATCAGAATTTCACGGTACGGTAATACCTCGGTATGAATGTCACGGTACGGTATTTATTGAATCATTTACAGGAAAAAAAAAACTTTTGAAAATACTCCAAAAAAGTGCCAAAAGTGTCAATGACATACAAATTAGCCATCTATCTGTAAGCTTTGAAACAGGAACTTCAATTTTAATAACAAAAAATTATTAAACCATGTAAAAAAATAAAGTTTCAATTTAGTATTGTTGAAAACTCATCACATTTAACATTTAATCACTCACTTAGATAGAGATGGGTTTAAAGGAAAATTATCATATAACTATAATCTGGTAAAAGCTGGTATCTCTGGGCATTTACAATGTCCCCTGCAACAGAAAAAAACCCTCTCATTTGGGACTGAGGTTTCTGGGACAAGAGAGATATGACTTGGCCCATGTTGACAGCAGTGGGGTAACGTTGTGCATTGTCTTTCCCCCACTTGAGAAGACAAAACATGAGTGAGATAGAGATCTCTTTGCGGTACAAGTCAATGTCTGCATCAATCTGAACAGTGTGCTGTGTTTCTGCAGTCCCCATGACTGTTATTAGTCGTATTCCCCAACTTGCAGGCACGTGCACACATAGGGCTCAACCTGTGCAGTGCACATGCCCTTTTTAGTCTTGGATAGAAAATGCCCTTCCAAAACGATCAAAAGTGCCCCCGCGACGCGACACAACCTCCGTCCAGTCCAGCCCTTCAGTAGGCGCGCGACAACACCTCTCTTGATTATGCGCGCTCAACCCCCCCTCGGCGCTTTACAATACGCGCGCCACAACACAGCTGATCAGAACGCGCGCGACAGCACCGCTATTCAGCACGCGCGCGGCGACAACACTCGCTTTAGGTTCAATCATTTCCATCTTTTTTTCATCTCCGCTACTAGCAGCACACTCCATTTCCGCATTACTGGATCTGTAGCGACAACAGACCGCAAAGGATTATGGCCACGCCGGGGCTGATGGGAAATGCGACTTCGGTAATATCGAAAAAATTTAATATTGCGGTATGACGGTATTTACAATACCGTTACATCCCTAGTATTTAGATACAGAAATTGAATAATCAAACTTCAAAAAAGGTTTCTTTAACTTAAGGTTTATGTCTAATTTCTAGACAAAATGTATTTTAAAAAATTTAATCAAAACGAAAGTGAGTTTTTTCTTAAAACAAGCAAAATATTCTGTATTGGTAGAGGTGTCTGGTGAGTACAATTATCTTGTTTTTGGTTCGAAATTTTGATATTTGGACTAGAAACTAGGGTTGAGCGATGTCGACCAATTTGGCATCACACAATGTCTAATGTGAAACATCAAAATGGACGATGGTATCGTCCATCAACCCAACCCTAATTTGAACTAGAAACAAGACAAAAGTTCTAAGAAAGAAAAGTTTTTTTATTGTGTGTAATTTTTGCAATTCCTTGTGCCCAAATGTATTAAACTCTCTAGAAATGCTCAGAGTCACAGGCCTTAAAAGCACATCAAAAATGATAAACTTTTACTCTACTATGGTTCATTTTTACTAATAACATGCGCTTTGTGGTTTTGTGGTTTCCTGGTTGAGACTCGATATGCAAGATTCAGCGATGTGCACACTGCGATAACACTGCTAAAACAATATTATGTGCAGGCCGATTTTGAACCTGAGATTTCTCATCATTATAAAAGACTGCCGCTTATCATAATTCATATAAAAAGACATTTTTGGTAAATAAAGCTATGAAAAAAAATTAGAGACCACTTTAAATTTCGGTTTCTCTGGATTTGTTGTTGTGCGTTTAAGTAAAACAATTTAGTTTTATTCTGTAAACTAAATAACAACATTTTTATTTAAAAATTCATAGAAAATGTAAATTTTTTCCCCTTTTTTTCCCAGACTTTCACACTTTCAAACAACATTTTTTTTCATTATTATTCTGTGTAATCAAAAAAATAAAATCACAACTATTAAAAATAAAAATCAATAAATCTGAAACGACCAAAATTTTGTTTCAGATTTAGACAATCAGATCTTTATATAGACAACAACAAATATCAACCGATACACAATAAATCCAGATAAACATGGGATTTAAGGGATTTCTATTTTTTTTCCACACCATTTAAAAAAAACAACTTTAGCTGGGTCTGAATTCGCATACTTCAATACTATATATAGTATGCTAAAAACTGTATGCGAGCCAAGTATATATCGTAAAACAGTATGTGAGAATTACCCGGATGACCTAGTACTTCCAGTGAGATTCTGAAGTGCGCATCTGATGCCATCAAGTGATGCACCGCAAAAGAATTTATTAATGGGAGTGAAGCGATACAACTGACGTGGGTAGGTCATGTGATAACGACAATATGGCGGATGTAGTTCATATTGCTGACATTCATAGTGTTTAACATACTTCTCTAAAGATCGAGTACTAGTACGGTTTAATTTAAATCCAGTACCTACTGAGTAGTAGGTGATTTCGGAAGCTATACTACTGACATTCATAGTGTATAACGTACTTTTCTAATGGGCGAGTAGTACGGTTAAATTCAAATGCAGTACCTACCGAGTAGTATGCAATTTCAGAGGCAGCAAATGAGTTCGCTGTACTTAAACGGCCTCCACCGTCACCAGATCTCAATCCAATAAAGCACAATGGGATGTGGTGGAATTGGAGATTCACATCATAGATGTGCAGCCGACAAATCTGCAGCAACTGTGTGATGTTATCATGTCAATATGGACCAAAATCTCTAAGGAATATTTCAAGTATCTTGTTAAATCTATGCCACGAAGGATTAAGGCAGTTCTGAAGGCAGTTCTGAAGGCAAAAGGGGGTCTAAGCTGGTACAAGTGAGGTGTACCTAATAAAGTGGCAAAATGAGTTTCGATTATAGCGAATATTAAACCATCCCTAATGCTGCGTTCACACCAGACGTGGAACGCGGGTCAAGCGCGAGTGATTTACATGTTAAGTCAATGCAAACGCGTGAATAGACATCCTGCGGCACGAATGACGCAAATTGCGTGAATGGCGCGGGGCGAATTGAGCGTTTTGCACGTTTGGCGCACTTAACGAGCGTTTCGCGCGAATCTCTCGATTTCGAAAATTTGAACTTCAGCGTACATTCGCGCCGCATTAACCAATCAGAAGCTTGCTCTTGTGGGGGCGTGTTTATGACGTAGAACCTGTTGTCGGTGTTCCGAGGGAAATCCTCCAGCCTTCACCGACAACAGTTCATCAAACTCGGCTTGGCTCAGTCAGAAGCACCGCTGAAAGCCTCCGTCATCCAGGTCAAGTTTCAGGAGGAGTTTATGAGCTCACAGAGCTGGATGCACCTCTGAAAGAATGTAGTGGACTCAGACACGGCCCTAAACGTATCGACGCTGTTTTTCAGTCTTCATAAAGCACATAAACACTGTTATTTTCTTCATAAAATCCATGTTAGCCATTTAGCTATGAAGCTAGAGTCTTCGGGCAGACAGAAGCCCTGCCCATCACGCGAATCCGCGTCTGTTTTGAAGTGAATTTGACACGCGAATGAAGCGGGGTTTGACGCGCGAATGAAGCGAGTAAACTCAAATGTTCACGCGGCTATTTATGCACGAATAGCGCAATTTATCCGCACGTTCTGCGTCTGGTGTGAACACAGCATGATAAATCCAGATAAACATAGAATTTTCAAGGGGTCTCTTTTTGTTTGCACATCATTTAAAAAAAAAACAACTTTATAACAAACTGCGCAAAGATTTATTTTGAAAATGGGAGGTAATATTTCGAAAAGCAAACCTCCTTTTATGAAAAGCAACGCCCTTTATATTTCGTTAAACAATTCGTTAAGCCCTTATTTGAATAAAAACAACACGATTTGAACATAATACTTTGAAAAACATAACGAAAGTATCTATTGTCAAAATATTGTGCAAAACTATACATTTATGACTAAACGCTTTCATAAGCTATCTTTTTAAAGTCTGTGTATTATTTTATTTTTTATATTAAATCTAAATTAAATAATTTTTTAAAAACGTTTTCACTAAATACAAATATTCCAATAACCAATTTACAAATAAACCATACATTTCCAGCTAGTTCTTTCAAATTTGCTCTTAAATGTATAGGATAATCCAGCTTTGACACAAGAACCTGCGAGAAAATGGCCACACACCACTGAACAGAAGCCTGCGAAAATGCTCCGATTTCCTGGGAAAAGCCCACCCTGGAGATTTGCAGAGCTGAACATAGAGCTCACATGCTACATGGCAAATGTTCAGATACATGACCTGGAAGACGAGAGGTCAGCAGGCAGCAGACGCCCCCCAAATGAGTCCCGAAACCCTCAACGGCAAGAGCACCTACAGGGTGGGCCACTTCAAAGACATTCCACACGCTCGGCATTCTGGGAGAAATACCGAGGCAAACTACAGAGTGTCAGAAGATCCCAAACAGGTCCATGGAGTCAAAGAGGCCATCGGTAACGTAAAAACGATCCTGTCGTATTTTAACGTCTTACTATTGGGGAGAACAACCATTTGCTAGCAGTTGGAAAATTGCTTTAGACATTTTGGGAATGCCTTTACATAAAAACACAAGCATTTATAGCTAGACACGGCAGTTTTATCATGCTCTTATTTTTTTGGAGAATTTATTTGTTTATGTGGAACATTAAGCATCCAAAATACACTTTTTTTATCAATTTATTTATAATTTTATTTAATATTTAAAGTTTGTTTTTTTTTTCTAAATTTTGATTTTTCACCAGCAACGAGCCGTAAATCTTCACTAAATTTCTATTGTAAAGGTTTTACAAAGCGGTTTGTTCCTACAGAATTATCCTGAATTTTTCAAACAAAATGTAAAATTGAAAACTTTCTGGATCTTCACAGTATTTTCAAAACTGGATAATAAGTAGAGATTCCCAAAATCACTTTAAGGGGCTGTTTTAGGAACAATGTTTGTGTCAAAAAACGGAAAACGTTTTGCACTGCACTATGCATTTTACTTGTTTGTTTACACGACAGCATTTTGGGGACTGAAAAAAACTTTTAAAATTGGGTTTCAAAGCAGGAGTGCAAAATATTTAATTTTTTTTACCAATTTGGAAAAGTTGTTTCAGTCTTCATGTAAACGGTGACATCATGCATGTACATAGTAACTCATGAGGGTCGTTCACACAGAACACGTTTTTTATTCCAGTGTGCAACTTTTACATTGTCTTATGCTGCGTGATTTAAATCTTAAGTCAATGAAAAGATGCAAATAGACAGCCTGTGGTGCGATACGCGCAAATGATGCGAATCGCTCGAGTTAGAAAATCTTTAGCAGACATTTATTCCGCGTTAACCAATCAGGAGCTTTCTCTTGTATGGGCGTGATTATGACATAGCGCCTGTTGTTGGTGTCCCAGGGAGAAATCCTCCTGCCGACACCGGACAACAGTTCATTAAACTGGCCTCGGCTCAGTCTGAAGCACTGCTGAAAGCCTCCATCATCTAGGTACAGTTTCTGGAGGAGTTTATGAGCTCACAGAGCTGGGTGCACCTCTGAAAGAATCTAGTGGACCCAGACACGGCTCCAAACGAATCAACACCGTTTTTCTGTCTTCATAAAGCACATAAAAATCCATGTTAGCCATGTAACAATAAAGCTAGTGTCACCGAGCAGACAGAAGCCCTGCCCATCATGCAAATCCGCTCAATTGTGAAGTGAATTTGACGCGCAAATGAAGCGAGTAAACGCAAAATGTTCACGAGTCTATTTACGTGCAATTAGCGAAATTTATCTGCGCGTACCGCATCTGGTGTGAACACAGCATTAGTAAACACATGCTTGATTCACTTGCATGTGCGTTATGCTTGTGATTCTCTTGCAGCACTACTCATCAATATCAGTTTTAAAGCTGTGGACCAATCAGAAGAATGCAAACATTGTAAACTTCTGTTATGAATGAGATGAAAGCGCCATCTACTGGGCCTGGCCGTTTTACACACACAAGTAAATGCAAATCCTAATTGAAAATATTGATGTGTGATTTATTTTTTGGTTTCATCGTTGTCATGTAAACATCGCTTAACATATCACAGAAACAAAAAATAAGTTTGATCCTGACTTCACCAGTTGTTTCGATTTCTGCACTAGAAATTTATGCAAATCATAACTGAAAATAACGAGGTGTGATTTGTTTTTTGGTTACATCGTTGTTGTGTATACATCGCCTATTATATCAAAGAAACTAAAAGTAAGTTTGATCTTGACTTCACCCATTGTTTTGATTTCTGCACTAGAAATTTACGCAAATCATAATTGAAAATATCAATGTGGTATACATTATTTTGGTTACTCGTTGTTGTGCAAGCGTCGCCTAATATATCAAAGAAACTAAAGGTAAGTTTAATCCTGACTTTAATTGTTGTTTCGATTTCTGTGCTACAAATTTATGTAAATCATAATTGAAAATATAAATGTGTGATTCGTTTTTTGGTTACATCGTTGTCATCTATACATCACCTAATATATCAAAGAAACTAAAAATAAGTTTGATCCTGACTTCACCTGTTTTTTCATTTTCTGCACTAGAAATTTATGCAAATCATAACTTAAAATAACAATGTGTGATTCGTTTTTTGGCTACATCATTGTTATGTATACATCGCCTAATATGTCAAAGAAACTAAAAGTTAGTTTGATCCTGACTTCACCTGTTGTTTCAATTTCAGGACTAGAAATTTATGCAAATTAGCAGATAGTAAATTAATTAAATCATTTAACTTTATAATTAGGTTCAAATAGTTAACTTGTGTTTTTATTAACACAAACTATGAATGAACAGCATTTATTAATCATCGTTCAACATTTACTCATTATGAAAATCCAAAGGTAACTTGTTAACTTAATGCACTTGAACTAACAATCACTGTATAAACAATGCTGGGTTCCAACACAATTCATACATTTTGTCCCAACAAAAATTTATTACGTTATTGATTACGTTAAAATGAATTGCGTTAGGAATTTAGTTGTCCTCAAAATATACTTCAGAATTGTGTTGCTTCAACTAGGGCTGCACGATATTGGAAAAACGTAACATTGCGATATTTTTTCAATTTGCGATATATATTGGGATATGAATACAATTTCACCAGATGACTTAATATCTCTAATTGGAAAGAACTTAGATCGATTCGGATGATTCTGTATTGGTAGTGCATTTCCATAAAATTTTATAAACAATCTATAAAATAAAAATTTCCTTGTTGTCTGTGTTATTTGCAGTGAATTTCTGTGTTTGCATGTGTTGTATTTTCGTGCATAATAATCTCCAAATACATTTAAGAAAAAGATAGAATTGAAATAGAATTTTTTTATCGTTTCCCAGGTCTAACAACATTTAAGTGAAGTAACTGAACGCTAAAAATAATTTAACAAAATTAATAGTAGTTAAAGTCACAAACGGTACTAATATCTTATGCCTGGATGTTTTTAAAATAATTATACAATCACAAGCATCAAAAACACATGCAAACGATAAATTATAATACACACTCAACATTGCGTATATTCTGCAATGTGACAATTGCGAATGATGACATTGCGATATCGATGCTGAAACGATATATTGTGCAGCCCTAGTTTCAACCCATTTTAAATAAGTATTTATAAGTATTTTTTGAATGCTGAACAACTTAAATTTTTCATTAACTAACATTGACAAAGACGAATAAACTCTGTAATGAACGCATATTCATTATTTGTTATTGTTAGCAAATACACTGACTAGCTTTAATGCAACATTATTGTAAAGTGTTACTTGATAATGCATCAAATGTGTATTTAAACATAACAATTTAGAAAATTTGTATTACAAATAAACTTTCTTAAATGTAATCCATTAATTAGGAAAGTATTATGATATAACTGTCAGCCTTGAGTCCACAGACTAATAACTGCACCAGCAAACACCTCACGTTTTCCCAATCTGGAGTTCAAATGGTTCACTGGGACACAGCAGTTATCTATATCAGAGAAGATCCAATTATTCCCACACCATTATTTATAACACCACGTTACTATTGCGGGCCTCGGTCCAGCTTTTTCTTGAGATAGCATCTCTAAAAACATTAACAGACGACTATTCTGAGTGTGCCCATAAAAGCGCCTGTCCTAAATTTAAAATGATGTTCAGACATGGAAAAGCTGAAGGGGTTTAGTTATAGTAGCTGTAAATTTAACAGCAATGCAGGATCTCGCTAAATGCTTGCTGACGCTTCATTTAGTGCGTGAATAAATAAAACGTAAAAACAAATTTAGTAGGAAACGTTGTTGTTTGTAAAAAAAAAAAAAAAAGGGTATTTTAAAAGCAAATAAATAAAGCAATCCTTTTAAAAATGAGAATTTACTGGTTTGTTTAAACATGTTTGCTAACGTCTAATATGAAAAATAATTTCTCAAATTAATAAATATTGATTTAAATGTACACAAACTACCATTGTCTGTTTTAAATCGAATCCCATCAGTCACAACAATATATCTGAAATTGAGTTTATCCATTTATGAAGCTCTATAAATGTTACTAACTGGTGTTTTAGGGTATTTTACTCAAATATGTACAAAAATTAAGCATTTTATTAAATATGTGGACTTTTGTAGGACCTGAGCAGTTTAAAATTCTATGTTTTAATCAAAACTCACAGCATTAAAAGTTAAAATGTAACAAATAAGTTCCAAAACTGAAATTTCAATACTGGATACATAAATATATCCATGTTATGGTGTAAAACAAGTTTAGTAATTTTGATAATGGTTGCATTTGTTTTCTTTTTTGTCAATTACTTCAAGTTAGTTCGAGTTAATAACAACACACAATTTTGGATATTTTCATATCTAGGAAGAAAATTGGGATTGAATATGCTTAGTCTATCATTTGTGATCATTATTATGCTATTAAAACGAATAAAGTCATTCAAATTATCACCAAAACACGAATCATATCGATCTAAACCTTATTAAGCATTACAAACACATCTGAATGTATCTGATAAATAAAATATATGAATCCCCTTCCTTCCGTCGGGAGTTATTAATTGATATCTCTGAATATGTCGACAGAAAGAAGCTCAATGTAGGCTAATCCTGCTCTAATGGGATCTGGGAATCTTCTTAGGGCCTCAACTTGTTTACACGCTTCCAAATCGAACGTGAAGAACGTGCGTGTGCGCGTCTGGAATCCAGTCGTGCGCGCGCTCGCGAATCCCGCCGAGTCCAGTCACGAGCGCTAATCTAGCCTTCGGGCTGACGCACAGAACGCCAGGCCTAAAGGAACGGCCCATTTTCAGAAGGAGCGGGGGGAGGATGAATGAAAACGCACTTTTAACTACAAATAATTAGATATCACATTCTCATAATGGTAGTAATCGCACTTTTTTGTAATTTACAGTTCATAACAATGATTTAGAATTACTCAATTTAAGCATTAAAGCCATGTTTAAATGATAACATTTCTCCGACATCCCTTTCAACACATGTCGGAGCAGCCGAAGTCTACATGGAGTGAATTCCACAAGTCCCCTCAATTGTAAACTACAACACGCACACATTGAGGAACAACACATCAATAATTCGCGTATTAAAGAGCGTTATAGACAGGCATTACTCACTTTCTCCATGTAGTGATCCGCAGAGGCACAAGATGTAGGCGAAAGTGACCAAAACAACCACAGATGTGTCCAGCCGCATTCTGCCTCGCGACACGTTTTGGTTTCCTTGGAAAATTAAATCCACCTCTGGTGTGTCCGAAAATCAAAAATTAAAAGGAAAATAAGGTTGTTTGTCTTGTATCAAAAACAACAACAAAAAAAGTTAAATCAGACCCCCCAAGAAGGGGACCCGGGGGTCCAGCGTGCTTCAGATAAAGATAATGTTCAACTGAAGTAGTTGTTGCCTAACATTACACAGCAGGGGTGAAATGAGTGTTAAATAACATGATCCTGCACCCTTGAGAAAAATAAACGACTGAAAATCATTTTGAGCGATTTTTCGGATGCATCCTGGCTTTTAGTGGAGCAAGCATGAAAAACGTCCATGCATCTCTTCCATGGAATCAATCCCACACTTCTAGGAATGAGGTACCCTTAAGGGTACAGTACATTGCAACTTTTTCATAACCCCTGCTTTAGTTTGCTACAGCAATATCAGCAAAAAGGTAGACAAGGTTGTATTTAAAACAAAGAAAAAATACGTCCACGTTTTACACACAAAAAATGCTTCTCAATTGTCAAAAACCCAACAATGTCTCCGAGGGCACAAGCAAAAATAATAATAATAAAATAAAAAATATAATCGTTATTCCACAGGTCGTTTCATGCACTGCCAAATGTCCCCGTCAAAAAATGGGCATCTCCTCATCCACATAAACACATGCTGCACACACACCACAATGGTTTCTGTAGCGATTCTGCTGTCAGAAATAAACCAGCGTCCTCTAAAATTAAATATCCACACTCCTTTGCGTATCTTCACAACGCTGAGAGGAGAATAAAAGCAGAGATGTTCTGCTGAAGCCTTTGCTTCCAGCACAATGATCCCGAAGTGTGTGTGTATGTGTGTGCGTGCGTGTGTGCGCGTCACGGTCGCGTCGCGTTTTAATCTTCCACGTTCATCAACAGAGCGGCGTCCAGCGCGTGTTCGGCCTGCCCGTTAAACCGCTCGGTTCCGTCGACGAGAGCCCGGTGCGCGGTCTGGCTGAGCTCATCGGCGTGGGAATGGGCTGAAAGTGGGCAAAAGTTGTCTCGTGTTGTCGGCGGTGTGGTTTTCCCCCTCTCGTCTCTCCCTGTGTGCCTCCACCAGTAAACAAGTACTGCCAGTCAGCTGGGCAGAGCGGCGGCGGCGGCGCGCAAGACCCGGAGCGGAGCCAAACAGACCAGGAGACGGAATGGAGTCTGTTACATCCGCGGGGAGGAAAAACCGCAATACAGCAGGAACATATAATTTTTTTGTGCAATAATATGTTGATTGTAGCAAGGTTTTATATACACAAATATTGATTTGTTCAAAATTTTCCGTTTCACAGCCTTTTAAAATGATTTCAAAATGTTTAAATCCATAAAACGTGCCTTAAAGCTAAACTTTTGTCAACTTATATGCTTTGACCCCTCTTAATGTATTTTCATATCTATTAGTATGATTTAATGTTTTATTTCATTCATTCATTCATTTTCTTTTCGGCTTAGTCCCTTTATTAATCTGGGGTAACCACAGCGGAATGAACCGCCAACTTATCCAGCATATGTTTTACACAGCAGATGCCCTTTCAGCTGCAACACTGGGAAACACCCATACACACTCATTCACACACATACACTACGGACAATTTAAGCCCACCCAATTCACCTATAGCGCATGTGTTTGGACTGTGGGGGAAACCGGAGCATATTATATAATATTATAATATTATTATTATTTGTACTGTTTTGTTTATTATATGCTGCTTGGATATGTTCAACAATGGAAGCTGAAAATGCCTGTTGTTATTTGAAGGTAAAATAAAGAAAGAGAGAAAGAAAAAACACAATTCAGCAGCATTTCATCACTTTGCACGTACATGTTAAATGATATTTCTATAATAAAGTATTGAAGGTTCACATTGTATAAAGTAAAACTTTAATCATTTTTCTGATTTCTATTATTATTACATTCTCACCTTTTGTTCCTTGTGTGATGTCAAGTACAATTGTTTTATCTTTCAAGTGATCAATTGATTATCTTTCCTATATTGTTTTCTGCGTGCTGTTGTTATTGTATTAGTTCATTCTTTTGTTTGTGCATGTGAGGTCTGCTTTGTTTGTATAATTTTCTGAACATAATTAAAAAAAATAAAAAATACTTACAAAACGTAAATAAAGCAGGAGGCATTGATCCAAACACTGGTGCATTTGACTCTTATAAATATGTGAATTTAATTACATAAATATAATTCATATTTATTTTTTTAAGTATGTAATTTAATATTTGACAACACAGTGGTGCAGTAGGTAGTGCTGTCGCCTTACAGCAAGAAGGTCGCTGATTCGAGCCTCGGCTGGGTCAGTTTGTGTTTCTGTGTCGAGTTTGCATGTTCTCCCTGCATACGCGTGGGTTTCCTCCGAGTGCTCCGGTTTCCCCCACTGTCCAAAGACATGCGGTAGGTGAATGGGGTATATGCCGAAGCATGCTAATAGGACTTTTAATTTGCCATTAACCTGGGTTAAGCGCTTCCGGCGAATTGAATGTCAATGCAAAATCTGGTGCGTTTCAGGTCTGTTTTCTTTAAAAATCAGCGATCTCCACTAGCTGAGTGATATCCGATTTAAAGTGGGTCTCGGATTGTACAAGAAGCACTGCATTAAATTACATTTCCCCCGCCATATCTTTATAATATGAGCATTTATTTTACCCAAGTATATTCAATGGAGCTTCTGCGGTAGCCTGCCGATTCTGACGAGCGCGTGCAAGTAAACAGCTTTTTGTGTCGTTTTACGCTTGAACAACTAAATAAATGCTATTTATTTATAAAATAAATTATTTAACTGAATGTATTTTAATTATATTACAACATTGATGCTGTATAAGGAAACTTATAAAATGAGAAAAAGTTCACAATAACAGGTCACCGGAAGTGTATCAGCATGGGAACAGCACTAGCTCGGCATCTACCCTATTGGGTAGGCTAAACTGTCCTTAGTGTATGAGTGGGAATGGGTTTATACACTCTCAGAAATAAAGGTAAGCGAGCTGTCACTGGGGTGGTACCTTTTCAAAAGGTACACATTTGTACTTAAAGGGTCCATATTGGTACCTCAAAAGTATATATTAGTACCTAAAACTTTTAAGAGGAACACTTTTGTACTTTTTAAATATTAATATGTACCCTTGAGGTGTTAATATGGACCTTTAAGGTACAAATTCTTACCTTTTAAAAAGGTACCACCCCAGTTAGAGCTCACGTACCTTTATTTCTGAGAGTGTATGGATGTTTCCCAGAGATGGGTTGCAGCTGGAAGGGCATCCGCTGTGTAAAACATATGCTGGATAAGTTGGTGGTTCATTCCGCTGTGGTGACCCTAGATTAATAAAGGGACTAAGCCGAAAAGAAAATGAATGAATGAATTTAATATTTAAAAATATATATATTTTCAATATTAATATTTAATAAATTCAATATTATAGTATAAAAATATTAAGTAAAAAATAATAAATTGCATATTATATTACTTAAATTAACATTTAATATTTCTAAAATACAAAAAACACAATCTTTTATATTTGATATTTTTATTCAAATGATTATTGCTATATTAAAATATTTAGTTTCTATCAAAAAGAAATTAGATTTTATTGAGAAGAAAAAAATATAAAGAAAATATAATGAAACATTTAAAATAGAATTAAAATAATTAGCATAGTTCTATCATTTTAATTATTATATTATATTACCATATATCATATTTTATCATATTATATTATACTATATTATACATTTTATGCTGCATTTTATATTAGGCTTTGTTTTATATTTAATTTGAGGAAAATAGGAGTCATTTTTTATTAACTTTATAAGTGACTTATAAAAAAAAGTCAAATGCTACTTCCAAATAGACTTAATTAAATAAGAAACACATTTAAACATTACATTTTATATCGAATGATCAGAAATATTTATGGATTTCCTCTTAGTAATAACCCGTCTGAGCATTGATTTTACAGAAATGTCACCGGTTCGCACAGATGTGTGGGTTATTAACATAATAAGTGTGCAGTGAAGGCAGTGATTTGCATTGATCAGTCTCTGTCTGAAACACACATCTAATGTAATTGGACAATTTAATCTGTGAAAGCAGCGGCACAGGAACAGAACATCTTGCCTGCTTTAAAGCTGTGATTAATCTGTGTGTTATTCAAGAGCTCATATTCAGACAGCTCCAGCATCAGCGCTAATCCACAATCATTTCAGTGATCAGATCAACACACTCACACACACACCTGTCAGACGCTGAACACACACACAAGCACCTGTCAGACGCTGAACACACACATAGATTCCTGTGCACTTTGTATTATCACTGCAATTCTCTCTTTGTTTTTACATTTTATTTTACAGAATGCTTGGATGCAATTGCTAATATAATAGGTTATGCTAATAAAATTTGCAGATGCTTTGCAATGATAATTCATTTTCATTACCATCCACTGTAGAAAAAATATGTTAGACTGTTTTAAAATTTATTTTGCTGTATATCATGCCATAATTAAGGTTTATCAATTCTTCTTTGCAATAGTGTAATGTAAAAATGCTTGTCATTCTCATTACCTGAGCAATATATATGAGCAATCTCACAGTCATAGCAGTGCAATATGGCTGTACAGTTGAAGTCATAATTATTAGCCCCCTTAGATTTTTTTGTTCTTTTTTAAATATTTAAAATGATGTTTAATGGAGCAAGGAAATTTTCACAGTATGTCTCATAATATTTTGATATTTAGATAATATTTCTCTTTTGGAGAAAGTGTTATTTGTTTCATTTAGGCTATAAAAAAGCAGATTACATTATTTAAAAGCAATTTTAAGGTCAAAATTATTAGCTCCTTTAAGCTATATTTTTTCGATAGTCTACAGAACAAACCATCATTATAAAATAACTTGCCTAATTACCCTAACCTGCCTAGTTAACCTAGTTAAGTCTTTAAATGTCACTTTAAGCTGTATAGAAGTGTCTTGAAAATATCTAGTAAAATATTATTTACTGTCAACATGTCAAAGATAAAATAAATCAGTTATTAGAAATGAGTTATTCAAACAATTTTATTTAGAAATGTTTTGAAAAAATATTCTCTCTATATTAAACAGAAATTGTGGAAAAAAAATAAACAAGGTGAGCACTGTCTCGAGGCTGCAGGTCAAGTGCCTTAGTGCCCCAGCAGTGCCGATATACAGCCATATCGCACTGCTACTAGTGTGATATTGTCTTTATACAACAGTTTAACAGCATAATTGTGTATTTGAAAAAAAAATCAAACACGGAGAGTTTTAAAAAATTTAAAATAGGCACTATAAAGTGGCAGCGCCACTGATTTGATCCAAGACCAGCGACGAGATGATTCCAAGGTTCCATAATCCTGGACTAGACTGTATGCCGAGCAGTATGTCAAACCAGCCGGTCATGGAGGAGTGGAGAGCATGGGATTGATCCAGGGACAGACAAGTCTTCGCTGAGGTCCAGCGTTCTCCAGCCTCCGGTGCCTAGACTGCAGTCTTGTTTTTCCCTTATGCCAGTTGGTAAAGTTTTATTCCTTCGGGATCTGTAGAGCTGCGCATCGATGGATTTGCTCTTCAGTGTTTGGACGCTCAGTAGTGATTATTAAACCACAATAATCTGAGCAAAACTGAACTTAACTTAAACACTGAAAACTGAACTGACACTGTTTCATTTTACTATAATCTTCCATGTGAAGCTGCTTTGACACAACCTACATTGTGAAAGGGCTATATAAAAAAGATGAATTGAATTGAATAAATAAACTGCATAGTTGCAATCTAAACAACTACATCTCGACTAAAAAAAAAAAAGACTAAAAAAGTACATTATGTTGTCCAACAGCTGCGATAATTGTCAAAATAGAGTTTAGCTTAGTGCTTGGCACTTATGTGGGCAGAGTAATACACAAGGGTAAAGAGGCTGAACGATTGCTGTTCTCTCTCTCTCTCTCTCTCTCTCTCTCTCTCTTACACACACACACACACACACAGAAATTAATTATTCAAATGATATTTTATTAATGTACTTGTAAAATAACATTATTATTTTTCATAATTTAGAACTACAAATTGTATTTTTTTTCACCTTATGCTAATACAATTCCCTAAATAATACAGAAACTCACTAAATAATAATACAATTGTATTATAACCTGGCCTCTCTCAGAAAGGCAAAGGATTGCAGGAGTTACCAAAACACAGATTTATTTACAAACACTCACTTCGAAGACATAGGAAACACAGGAGATTCAGGAATGACATGGGATAAAGACAATTCACGTAGTAGAATACCAGACACGGGACTACACCAAACTAAGGGGTATAAATTCACAAGGACATGATGACACTGATGATACGGTGGGAAACAAAGGGGGAGGTCACATGATGAAAACATAAGCACATGGAACACAGGACTTGACAGCAATTGTATTTTACATTGTTATGAGAAATGCTAAATTGTGTAAGAAAATCAAGCAGTCACTACTAGAGAAAAACACATTATATAACAGTTTTACATCACAGTAGTGTTTGTATTATTATCATGGTAATATCATATGCATCCTGAGAATTTTATAACTTCACAAAAACTAAATGGTACTTAACTAAAATGAAGAAATATATTGATTTTAAAGACATGATTGTCGGGCAGATATGTACTAATAAGTCTAAATATGAAGGAAAGCACGTTATTGATCCACCATGGGCCACACCTGTAGTGTTTTCCACAGGGACATTTAATCCATAATTTAACTGAAAGAAACACACAAGCAAATGTCAAGCGTCTATTACCAAACATTGATAAAGCAAATATTGATTGAGTGTTTCATTACTTACATCCCTTTGTCAATAAGAAGAGATTTTTGCCAGGGGATATGGACTGTATCAGAATGAATGGATCTTCGGCTGCGACATTTGTTTGGACACTCCTAGAAGAGGATGTTTAACTCGTCCACACCCCATTATCAGCTCTTTTGCTCCTATGTGTAAAAGATCAAACTGAATTTTTAATCTTAAAGGGAGAGTTCGCTTAAAAAATGAACACTTAAGCTCATCGAAATATGAAATTCATTCCTTTTCCTTCGGCTTACTCTCTTCATTCATCAGGGGTCGCCACAGCGGAATGAACCACCAACTATTCCAGCATATGTTTTATGCAGAGAATGCCCTTCCAGCTGCAACCCAGTACTGGGAAACACCCATGCACACTCAATCACACTTATACATTACAGCCAATTTAATTTATTCAGTTCACCTATAGCGCATAACTTGCAAACTCCACACAGAAATGCCAACTGACCCAGTCGGGACTTGAACTGGTGACCTTGATAGTGCTAACCAATCAAAATAAAAAACAAAAAACAAAATCAAAATTCTTCATTAGTAATTTTCACAAATTAAACAAATTAATTGGACCTCCTATTGTGTCGATCACATTTACACACTGCCTCCAAAACTTTTGCATGCAATAAAATACGTAGAAA
The DNA here is from genome assembly GCF_052040795.2 of Danio rerio. NCBI lineage: Eukaryota > Metazoa > Chordata > Actinopteri > Cypriniformes > Danionidae > Danio > Danio rerio. The sequence continues at coordinate 11,627,341 of NC_141042.1, forward strand.
ACGTAGAAATGGGTCCTACGCATACGTAGAAAGCGAAATTATACTTGCAATTTATTCATCCTCAAGTGGTTTCTGTTATTTTTTTCTCCAGTTGAACACAAAAGCAGGTATTTTGAAGAGTGTTGTTGTTCCTGCACTGTAAAAAACAACAACAACAACATATTATTTGTGATAAAAAAAACTCACATGAATAAGTCACGTAATCAAAAAGTTTCAAATTCCCATGAGATTGCGTTGGTATAAACCACAAGTATAATTTTACGGTAAACTGTATTTAATTAATTTATACTATTTATACTATTAATTCACAAATGTTTTACACATCGTATATTTGTTGCACAGAAAAAAATACAACCAGAAGCAGGCGTTGATGAGAAAGTCATATGATAAACCAGAAACACTTCAAAATAAGGTTGTATTAGATAGATTTATTTATGTTGAATTTAGCAAACAAATTAAATTTAATATTGTTCAACTTAATTAGTTTGTTTAAATTCAGCACAAATAAATTGTTTACAACCACTTAACCTAAAAAAAATTATTAAATCCAAGGAATCATCTTTGAATATTTTTTTTAGTGTAGTTAATGTATTCACATCACGTGGATTAACTGGATTAAGCTTTGCAAATGTAAACTAATGCATACAACTACCTTATGTTTATTTAACGTTAGCAAAATATTAAGTAATGCTTAACCGATTCATTTATCTATCTATCTATCTATCTATCTATCTATCTATCTATCTATCTATCTATCTATCTATCTATCTATCTATCTATCTATCTATCTATCTATCTATCTATCTATCTATCTATCTATCTATCTATCTATCTATCTATCTATCTATCTATCTGTCTGTCTGTCTGTCTGTCTGTCTGTCTGTCTGTCTACCCTTCCATCCATCCATCCATCCATCCATCCATCCTTCCATCCATCCATCTTTACAGTTCAGCATAACAAAAGAGGTTATTTACCACAACACCAGGGAGGCAAGCATGAGAAACCAGGTAACCAAACAGCTTCCTGAACCTCTTCCTGTGTGTTGCTCAGCATTGATGTTTACAGGAGGGCCGATCCCCCATACCACCCATCCTGGAGGACCAGCGGCGTAATTATAGTGGCTCCTTCTGCGAGGATCAAAGAAGAGGAACGTTTCCCACACTGCTCTTCCTGCCAGGACATGTTGCAACAACTTTGTTTTAAACAAGCCCTCCGCCCCCTCGAAGAACTGTCCTTAGATATTCACTGTCTTTAAAACATAACAAAAATGTGACCTGAAATTCAGTAAGTCAATACGTTTACTGGATGTGATTAAGACAACATCTAATTAAGAATCTACCATGTACACATCAAATTTGTTATTACTTGAAAGAGTACCCAGCAAGCATTTTTTGGTTTTTAAAAGATGTCTAATAGACGTCTAGACATGTAATATAGTCGTCTTGGCTAAACAAGGCTAAATTTGAGCTGTCAGTAAAAATCGAATAGTCGTCTAAGAATTGGCCAATACCAGACTAGTCATCAAATAAACCAACCCGGGATCATTGTGTAAACGTAGCCCCGTGGTCGTTTCTGTGGACCGCGAAATACGTCACGGGAGGTACGTATTCGAGCGGTTTTTGTTTTCGCGGATCCGCAAGAGGCCGCTGTGTGCGCTTTTTCGCGTCTCGAGCGCCTCTCGGGAGCGCGCGCCGTTTGCGCCCGTGCTGTTCTCGCGCGAAAAGCCGCCGTTGAGCGACCGTCCGTCCGGCTGGCCAAACGATCGACCGGGCGGCTAACCGATCGGCCGACCCGGCTGCCCTCCTCTTCCTCCTCCTCCTCCTTCCCTAAACCCAAGCCACGGTTTGCAAAAGCCGTCCAGAAAAAAAAAGAAAAAAAAGCAAAAGCCCTCGTCTTTGATTTCAACCGCGTTTTCGGATCCCGCTGCGTTCTCGCCCTTATTTTTCGGATTCTTTTTTTTCATCTTACCTGATTTCCAGAACCGCTCTTCCCCGGCTCTTCCTCCTCCGGGCCTCCACTCCACCGATGTAACGCTGCGAGCTAAGTGGACAAACTGGTAGCAGCGGGAAAGCCCTCCACTCGGAGGCGAGCCGTCGGCCGGTGAGCGCGAAGAGGAGGAGCGGAGCGGCGCCACACCGCTCCGCAGCGTTTGCTCGAGAAAAACTAAACGTGGCTGTACGTACCTCCGGCCACGTAAATCGCAGTCTCCAGAAACGTCCGTGGGGCTACACTTCCAGAATGAGCTTGGGTTGCAACCAACAGAAATGAATGACCACACATATAAAGTCTGTCTAATCTGTCTATCTGACGACAGGTCTAGTTTTGGGCTATTCTTAGAAGTCTATTAGATTTTCACTGACAGCCCAAGTAGGCCTTGTTTTAGCCAAGATGTCTAGATGTCTGTTAGACATCAAACACAAAATTGATTGCTGGGTAAGTTCAAGCAAGGATCAATACATTCTGTTATTAATTACCCTCATGTCATTCCAAACCCATGAGACCTTTATTCATCTTGAGAAGACAATTAAAATATTTTAGATGAAATCGGAGAGCTCCCTCATCCTTCATAGACAGCAATGATCGTTCAAAGAAACAAAAACATTGCCAAAACATTACAGGTGACTTCAGTAGTTCAAATGTAATCAAACGAAGCTCCAGAAACTATTTTTCGAGCCCAATAAAATGTTAGAACTGTTTCATTCGCCAGTGTTTTTTCTCTTCTTTGTCAGGACATCATGGTGCACATTAGTGATGGATAACATAAAGTACTGCCATAAGAGTCAGCAAACACGCAAATGTTGCGTTGTATTTCATCACATTTGATGGTGTCTGGCACTTTGAAGAGGTGCTTTCTTTAGTGATGAATCCTGGTTTTCACTGTACATGGCAAATGGCAGACAGGCCGTATGGTGTTGTGGTGTATGAGTGGTTTGCTCAGGTCACCTTTGCGAATTTGAGTGGCCAAGTGGGATTATGGTATGGCCAAGGGTATGTTATGGACAATGATCACAGCTGCATGTTACTAGCTATATTTCCATCCACCTATTTTATTTGTATGCACATAAAATTGCTTAATGGACAAAATAAATTAACAAAAAATTATGTGCATGACTGAATAGGATAAACGTTTTATCCAATTAAAGAAAATGCAATAAAACTACAATGGAAACACATTAAGCAAATTACCGTGTGTATCCAAAAAGTCATGTGATTTTGTTTTAACAGATCATGTTATGATAAAAGTAGGCACAATGGTATGAAATTGATGAACAAATCAGCAGACCAACCACATTGTAAAACATCTGAAATGTTGTTTTGGTCATTCTTAAATGCCTTAGCCACAGCCTTTCATTAAAGTGGTTCAGTACTGTTATTGGTATTATACTATCATCACCTACAGAACTGTCTTGAGCATCTGCGCTCTTATGCCTTCTGAGGTGAAAGTAATTTATTTAATAATAAAGCCCCACAGTGGCTTCTACTATTGCAACAAATTCCATATTTATTTTCGATATTTGCCATCAGTTTATCAGACAGTGACAATTAGTTCTTTTTGACTCATTAGATGTAAACGCTTCATTATCTGCAAATGCTTTATGCAGTATTCCAGGTTTGCACACAATAATAATTTGCATCTTTGGATGTAAACATAGCGACTAATGGCATTTCGAAAGCACAGAGATACTGCAACGAGATCCTGAGGTCCATCGTTGTGCTATTAATCCACGAACATCAACTCATGTTGCTGCACAATAATGGATGTATACACAATTCCTGGAAGCAGAAAACATCCCAATTCTTGCATGCTCGGCATTTTCACCAGACAGGTCACCCATTGGACATGTTTGGGATGCTCTGGAATGGCATATATAACACCATGTTCTAGTTGTTGCCAATATCCAGCAGCTATAGTCGTTGACCAAAACTTCCACAGGCTGCAACCTGAAAATAGGCCTCTTGTGTCCATAGAAAAAGTTTTAAAAACTTTTAAGTTCAGCTCATGAAAACTATGAGCAAAACCTTATAGGTTTGTTGAGGGTATATAAAGTATTACGATAAAAAATAACTGTATGTTGATATAAGATTTGGAGGGAACGGCGGATGGCATTGTGTGGTTATAATGATCTGCATGTACAATATGACATGAAAAAAGGGGAGATGGAAGGAATATTCTAAAACCCACACATGTAAACACTTTAATCATACTGCAGTCATGTTAAAAATAAGGTAATTACTTTATAATCTCAGAAATAAAGGCACTAAAAGTGTTACTGGGGCAGTACCTTTTCAAAAGGTGCATGATTGTACCCAACAGATACACATTGGTGCTTCAAAAGTAGCTTTAAACTAAAATGAAGTAGACTTTTTAGGTATTAATGGGCCATTCTTTAACTATGGGCACTTTTAGCCTTGTGACATTGAGTAAAAAAACTTGTTCAAAATTAACGTAACATAGCCTCATAAGTTTAAACAAATTGTCTAGTTTTAAGATCTATAAGAGGACAAACTTAGATATTCTAAAATGAAATAAATGATGGCAGTCAAACATTGTCTATGATCATTTTTGTATCAAGTTTAGTTCATTTGTCAATTAAATAAATTAGTTGTATGCTGAAATGTACACCTTTCACACTCTAATATGTAATCCTAATTAAGTTAAGAGCTTATTAGAAAATAAATAAACTGAATTTGTATATTAAATAGAGCATGAACTCATAAATTGTGTATACACTTTTAATGTGTGAGGAGAACTTTTAAAATATTTTTAAAAATGTGTGTGGGGATGGAAATGACAGTGGTGGAAATGACATTTCAACAGGTTATTGTGAAAAAATAAAAAATAGGTTCACCGATTAGCTTTGAATTGATACTAGCCTTTCATGTATACAAAACACACTTATTTACCTTAATTTTGTTTGGTTTTTAAAAATATATTTAAAGGTACAACATGTTTGGAAATGATGGAGAATAAATGTACTTCCTTATCAAGCAATATTTATCTTGATTTTTCTTCAAGTGTTGTTGATAAAAATTTAAATAATACATACTTTGTACATACTTTAATTTAATACTTTGTATAAAAAATAATGTTAATATTAGTCTCACAGTAATAACTATAAAATATTTAAGTTATTTCACTGGTGCTTCAATAAGATACATTAATAGATTCCATATAAATAATATTTTCAAGTTTAAATTTTTAAGTTTAAAACTCTGGGTGTGTGACAAGGTGAAAACAGTGATTTTGACACCTAAAAGGAGATTGAATAACATGAAAAATGTATAATAGAAAGGTAAGGTTTTTTAAAAGTAGGTTTTATTATTAGTTTGACAAAGAAAGAGGAATTTGAACAAAATTATATAGAATTTTGGATATATGATCAAAGGACATAAAAGTGCCGTACCTTTTTCACTTTTGTGACCTGCTTGGTACTTTAATTTCTTCAGTAACTTCATTTCTGAAAGTGTACTGACGTCTCTGTATATGCAGTCCATTACTGATAAGCAACCCAGTTGTGAAATATGTGGCAAAATTTTCCATTTGACATTCATTTCTTCATGTAGGACAAAATGTGAAAACAGAAATGACATCGAGAAGAGACCACATACCGAGCGGCTGGATTCAAACATCGTGACCAAAAAATGACAAGGTTTAATCGCATTTTTTCTCGCATTAATCAAGCAAAAGCTGTTCCAAGTTACGGTTAAAGATCTCCTGAAAAGGCGGGTTTATTATGTCTTAATCTCTGTGAACTTGAGTATTTTCCAGGAACACTGCAGCACCTGCTGGGTTCCCCTGCGGTGTAGCGGAGGCCCGCGGCCAGGCGGAGGTGTCACTTCAATCCCTTCACCCCAGCTAACCCACCACCTTCCAGCTTTCTCTGTCAGGAACTTCGAAATTAAAACTCCCAGCTACTTTATCTGCATGCTTTACTTCAAAGGTGGATCGACCTGGTTTGGAAAATTAGGCCTTTGGGTCCACGGGAGCCTTGTGTCAGAAAAACAATGATTTATGATGCATTAGGGGACTGCTAAGCTAACAACGACAGGGGTCGTAAAGAACATTATTCCAAAGTACATAAATTTCCATGTACATCAGCTGTTTTTTTCCAAGCCTAAAATATTCTTGAGACGTTAGGTCATTCCCTTTACTTCAGTGAATAGTTTGGGGCATTTTCAACTTTCATTTCTGTACCACAAACCAGAAATTAGACATTATACCGTCAGTTTTCCATTTATTTATAGTCAGGCATGTTGTTACGATATTACAGTATTCAGCACAGCTAATTTATGAAACAACAACAATGTGAGGTGAGGTTACACACTATTAAACTCTGCCTACTGGTTTAGCCTAAAGTAATTAAGTAGAAAAATAATAAAATATTGTATAAATTTGTAGGGCAAATGTTAAGATGTATGAACCAAGCAAACAATTTTGTGTTTAATAGACGTCTAATAGACATCTAATTGTAGACACTTGGCTAAAACAAGGCTAAATCAGTGAAAATCTAATAGACATTTAAGAATAGCCCAAAACTAGACTAGTGGTCAAATAGACAGACTTTATATGTGTAGTCAAGTAGTCTATATTTATATGTGACCAGTCTAGGCCTATTCTTAGCTTCTATTAGATTTTCACTGACAGACCAAATTTAGCTTTGTTTTAGCTAAGACGACTATGTTTAGACGTCTATTAGACATCTTTTTTTTTTTAACAAAAAAATTCTTCCCGGGAAACAGCTCGTACAGAATGTTCTACCAAAAGGTTCCCATTTGGTCTAATTTTTTCAATAGAGGAATAACCAACCTCATAACTGATGTCACACGGGTTCCTGGTTGCAAAAAAAAGACTGGTTGCAATAGCAAACATGTTGTCTTGTGTGGTAGGATGCCAAAATCGAAAGTCCAAAACTAAAAAACTTGACTTTTACCGTACACCACACTGCTTTTAATGCCAACCGCAGACGTTTTTTGGCTAAAAGGGAGCTGAATGGAGTGAGGACCTAATTAAAAATGCTGGACTCTGCAGTTCTCATTTTATATCAGGTAAGTTCACGCTATGCTGAATCATACACATTACTTGTTTTTGATTATGGCAATGATTTCAGCAAAAACAGTTAAATATGGTGAATTAAACTGCAGATACTGAATGCTTAGAATGAAATGTACGTTCACAAACCCTGCCATACCAGTGAAGTTCACTGTCAGAATGCATTTGTTTTGCTTGTTGATGATTGCCCAGGCCTTGTACAGTTCCGTCTTCTTACCTTGCCAAAGTTTTGAATCTAGTAATTATGGAACATTATTTCTTGCACATGAACAACATTGTTGGCATCCAAAGACTTGTAGGCCTTTAACTTCCTTTCTGTAAAATCACTTGGAGTTTCAAAGTGATAGTTGTATATTTCGGGCTGGATGCTTGATCATTTCGTCTTATCCAACATTCATTGGGAGCGTGCTATCGCAAATGAACCTGTCAGATGAATGCCGCTCATTTTGACGTTAATTTTGCCGAACCACTGTGCTTATCACTGGGTGACGAGCTGTTATAAAATGCTGAAAGCATTATGCAAATAATATATAAAATATATAATCAATTAAATTAATTTCCAAGACAACAACAAACTCTGTGCCGCCTCGGATGTCCTTCCCTCACTGTAAATGCTAGCACTCCCATTTTTTTCTGCAACCTCGCTGCAGTAATTTGTCTATTGTTTTTTTTAAACAATTTTAAGGACTCCAATTTTGGGCCTTTTACAAGATGTAACAGAAGTCTATTATGTCTCCAGAATGTGTCTGTAAAGTTTCAAGTCAAAATACCCACTAGATCAATTATTAAATCCTGTTAAAAATGTCAATTTTGGGGTCAGAGGGAATTGTAGCTTGGTGCCTTTAAATCACAATGAGTTGGTTCTCCCCGTCCACTCTTTAGACATTTAGCTTTTAAAAAAAAGAATAACCTGGGTCAGATGTCAGGACAAACCAGAAAAATGACAGACACAATGAAGCAGAGACCCAGTCACAAACACCACAGGGAGGCTGAACCAGAAAGTTTCCCAATGCTTATTTGATGTAGTTGCTGTGGAGTTTATTCAGCCTTCCTAGCTGCAATGATGAATGAGCCACACACAAATGCGTTACAATGTTCTGCGCACACACACAATTGTGTTTAACACGTTGTGCTGTTTTTGCTCATCTACTCATTGCAAATGTGACAGGATGCCCACCAAACGAGTAAATATGCTGCTGCACAGAGATCCTTTATAGCAAAGCTGCTGTACAAATCAACCCAATTTAACACCCACAAACCGGGACTCCTGTTATGTGATTGAAGCATCCTCGTTTACAGTTGTCTGTACAAGTGGTCCCCAACCCCCAGGATGCAGACCAGTACCGGGCCACACAAGAAATTATTAACTATTTTCATTTTACTTAATTTCTGGTTCTGAACAATCTTTAATTTTGAAAAATCTTTATTTTAAAAAATGACTGTATGCTCTTGGTTGCATTTCCGTCACCCACAAGCAGCTAAATGAGTAAGAAATAGTCGTCTTTGGAAAGTTTATTTGGGAAGGGCAAAGGCCCAGTGAAGGACCCACGAACTGCCAAGGAATAGAATCCCCAACCCATTTGTCAACGAATCACATGAATCTAGCATGTCTGTGCAAGAAGATCGACTGCTGGAGATGGCTTCCAGATGCACCCATTTGAAAACATCTACAGAATACCACAAGCGCATTGTGACAAGAACTGACCGATCAGCTTTATTTTACTTATGGAATATGCACATCTCCAACTTGTATCAGAGTGGCAGCAATGTTTTGTCAGCTTGTCATCATTGTCATCAAATTGTCAAGAGCTGACCAGTCCGCATTGACACTTAAGGTTGGGGACACTGGTCTGTAGAATGCAGCTGTGGAGATTCCAGCAGTAATAAATTATGTAACTCAAACTGTGTAGTTCAAATTGCTATTTAAAAAAATACAAAGTGTAGCACTTACTGCTTTTTGAAGTGCAGTTGAATAACAGAGTTGGAACAGATCTTTGAAACCCAGTTTCTTTGCAAATCCTGTCTTGTAGACTGAGACATGCAAATATAAGCCTGTCAATGAATATCGGTGGCAGGAAAAACTGCACTGCTACTTCACAGTGCAGTGGGCTTCAAAATAGCTGGGACTTGTATTCTATTTTAACATCACGAAATGGAAAAAAAAAGAAATAGACTGGTTGTGTTTATATCCCTCCAGTGACTGTGGACACACTATACCAGGGTTTTTGTAGGTTTTACTAAGACTTTAAGACATTTTTAAGACCATTATGAATGAAATTTTAGACTTATACAGGGCTAAACGCTGTTGAATATCCAAGTTAGAAAAGATTTTCACCTGACCTATTAAAAATGATTAAAATGTAATACATTTAAAGATACAATGATAATTTAGTTTTTTCAATAATATTTTTTGATTTTTTTTTTTACTGATATTCAGATATATCCATTCACAAACCCTATAATCCTTACAAAGAATAGAACAAAACAAAGCTGTCAATTACTTCAGTCTACAATAATAATAAAATAGAGAGAGAGAAAAAATTAAGAAAAAAGATTTAAGACCTACAACACTACATTTCAGTAGATTTAAGACTCAAGACATTTTAACATTATTATGAATGAAATTTTAGACTGATACGGTACAGGGCTAAATGCTAAGGATTTTTTTCCCCGCATATGCCAATTAAAAATATTTTCACTTGCCCCATCAAAAATTAATACATTTTAACACATTTAATGATACAATTATTTTAGTTTTATTCATTTTTTAAAAATATTTCAAATGTAGTGAAAATATTTAAAAAATTATTATTATTAGATTTTATTTTTGTTTATTTTTTTTTTATTTGCTGAACAAATACATTTGCTTTTATTAGTCTTCAAATATATCCATTTACAAACCCTATAACCCTTACCAAGAATAGAACAAAACAAAGCTGTCAATTACTTCTGTCTACAATAATATTAAAATAAAGAAAAAAAATAACAGGAAAATCAAAATCTGTTGAAAAAGATTTTACAACACAACATTTCAGTAGATTGAAGACTTTTTAAGACCAAAAATTTTGTTTTGAGATGCAAGACATTTTAAGACCTGCGGATACTCTGTACACACATTTTCAACCAACCAGCTTCAAACAAGTTGATTTTGCATGATGGGAGCCCTTAAAATAGAATTAATGATAAATACAAAATGTTTAGTCTTAAAATATAAAACCTTCTTTTCTATATACAGCTGAAGTCAGAATTATTAGTCCCCCTAAATTATTTTAGGGTAGGGCAGGTTAGGGTAATTAGGCAAATTATTGTATGATGGTTTGTTTTAATGATAGTTTGTTCTGTAGACTTTCGAAAGAATATATGGGGCTAACGTTAATAATTTTGACATTAAAATATTTTAAAAAAAAATCAAAACTGCTTTTATTCTAGCCGAAATTAACAAATAAGACTTTCTCCAGAAGAAAAAAATATTTTCAGACACACTGTGAAAATGTCCTTTCTCTGTTAAACATCATTTGGGAAATATTTAAAAAAGAAGAAAAAAAAAAAAAAAATCGAAGGGGGGCTAATAATTCTAACTTCAACTGTAGCTTTATAAAAACCCATAAGCAAACGTAAGCCACACAGTCACATTTGTCAAAATGATTAAAAACAGCTAAACACCATGTGGTCAACTGCAAATAATTTTATTAAAACAATACACACATCTCTATTTTTCAGTCTCACTACATTTGAACACATTGAAGACAAAAAAACAAAAAACAATATGTCGCCTGTTCTCATGTGAATCAATTAAAGCAAACAGTACATGACGAACAATCAATGACGGGACGCTTGAGACAAACATTAACATCCATCAATAGTAGCACGAACACTATATCTGAGCAATACTTAACACTTCATCCACCATAAGAGAACACGCAGAAATAAACCTTCAGCTAAATACGGGCCATTTACTCTCTGGGTGGAGAAGACAGTCTCCATGTGTGCGTCCGACAAGCAAAATAACTTCCTGCTGTTTGCCAGAACATTTCCTCACTGAACCGATACAAGCCGACCGGACTTTAAATCAGCTCGGTCCATTTTTATAGCCATCGTACAGTACAGTACGTTGAGAAATTGTCTGAGGTCATAAATAAGCGGAATTAAACGTTAAGTCATGTTAAGCATCTCATATGTAGTGTTTTATTTGGCTACATTAAACAGAATTTTCATGAGGTAATTTAACCTCGTCTTTAAAAAGACATGGTTTCTTGAAAATTACTTTTAACAGCGTTTATTGTTAGATAAGTCATTTATTAAATGGTTGACGAATAGTTTGCGGTTATGGAATAACAATAACTTACCGTTATTAACGAGCATCATCAACATGGTCGAAAAAAAGAAGGGATTCGGCGCGAATTCGTTATGACATCACAATGGCATGCAGGTAACGTAATGTAGATTTTCTGCGGGAATGACTGAGGCCGTCAATCATACATTTCTATAACTTTTGGCTGGAGTCTATATATGTAAACCTTTTGTTATAGATAAATAAAACCTAGCTGTTTTGCTAAATTGGATTAGCATCATCTGAGCCGCGGGAACAGTCTTATAAACAGGATCATGCTGATGAAGGTGAAAGAAACAACTATTAGCATCAGCCACAGGAACCAGTTGACGGATTTTTTGGCGTGTTGCTCCAGTCGCTCGGACTCGGTTTTCAGCTTCTCGAAGTTCACGTCCGCCTGACGCATGGACTGTGTGAGGGTCTGCAAAGCAGAGAGAATCAAAAATCATAAACATCAGAGAGAAATAAAAGCAGGCCAATATATTAGACAAAAACATTATGAATATAGCCAATTTATTAACATAATATGCTAATGAAGTGATCAAAACTGACATTGATTTCGATATGAATTTGAAGCCACAGGAGGACACTTGAAAGATCTGCAAGTGTAAACACTAGCATATTGCTGCCCTCTAGTGGTCACAAGTAAACCAGCCATTCAAAAACGTACTCTTTATGCAGCTTACATTCCACTAAAAAGTAATGAACACATGCACTTTTATATATACAAAAACAGTTTCTAACCTAATATCATCTAATTTTCAATACATTAGTAACAATAACAACAGTTATAAGTATCATTACTATATACACTTTAAAAATTCACCAAATAAAGTATGCAAAAAGGTGGTCAATATGATTAATTATATTAACTTTGAGCATCTACATACTGTTAATGCTTATTGTGGTAAATTTCTCTCAAAAACTAATAAACAAATAAAGAATTTATATTATATGGTAGTAATGGTACAATCACAGTATACAATTATTCTATTAAATATATTAAATATAATACATCCAACTGATTAATGATAATAACAATAGTAATATTAAATACTGTTATTTTATTATTTTTTATTATTATAAGCTTATTTTATATATTTTATATTTATTATTAATAATACTAGTAATATTATATATACAGCTGAAGTCAGAATTATTAGCCACAACCCCCCCCAGTTTATTTTTCCCCTATTTCTGTTTAACAAAGAGCAGATTTTTAAAACACATTTCTAAACATATTAGTTGTAATAACTCATTTCTAATAACTGATTTATTTTATCTTTATCATAAAGACGGCAAATAAAATTTGACTAGATATTTTTCAAAACACTTCTATACAGCTTAAAGTGACATTTAAAGGCTTAACTAGGTTAATTAGGTTAATTAGGCAGGTTAGGGGAATTAGGCAAGTTATCGTTTAACGATAGTTTGCTCTGTAAATTATCGAAAACAATAGCTTAAATGGGCTAATAATTTTGTCCTTAAAATGATGTTAAAAAAATTAAAAACTGCTTTTAGTCTAGCTGAAATAAAACAAATGAGACTTTCTCCAGAAGAAAAAATATTATCAGACATACTGTGAAAATTTCCTTGCTCTGTTAAACATCATTTGGCAAATATGAATATAAATCAAAGAGGTTTAATAATTCTGACTTCAACTGTGTGTGTGTGTGTATATATATATATATATATATATATATATATATATATATATATATATATATATATATATATATATATGACAATAATTAATTTGAGATTAGTGTTCATTTGTATTTAAAATGCAATGAAAATAAATATCTTGATATATTACTCTTATAACAGAACCAAAAAACACAAAAGAGAAGTCTAGACGCATGTCGTAATTAAAACATGCACACTTTTATAATGTGCCAAACCATTTGCTGTGAGTAGATGCAATTATTTTATACATCTCCAAATCTTTTTTTCAGTAAGAAACAGCACCTGGTTGTCCTGCTTGATGATGTTCTGCGCGGCGAGTGTGTTGTTCTTGAGGTTGCGCGCGAGATTTAGCATGTCATCGGCCAGTTTCTCCTGCAGGTTGTGATGATGCTGCAGAATTTGGTCCAGTTCTGCTGCCGACTGACGCTCGTCTACTGGAAGACTTCTGAAAAACAGAGGAGAAACAGGAATGATGTAGAGACCAGTAACAGCAGCTCATTCGACGGAGAACTGAAGAAAGTGAAACCTACTTCCTGTGTCGGAGGTCGTTCTCTAGTAAAGCTGAAAGTGAAGAATAAAGACGATAATTGATCAAGGTATCAATCAGTTTCTGAAATATGTTGAGTTTGTTAAAATACAAGACAAAGCTTACCGGAATTTGACACACCCTGTTATTAAGACAAAGATAGAAGGGTTAGTACAAAATATATATTTTTACAATTAATATTATAAATGAATGATGTTATGAAGATGATGGTTTAGTTACTTAAAGTAAAAATAAATTAAACCTGAAAATTTAAATCTAAATGTTTCACATGTACCTAATGTACTAAAATGACTAATACGGAAACATAAACATATAATATGAAAGGCGCCTTTAAATAATATGCATTATTATTATTAATATTAATACAATTTAAAAAGGAAATAATAATAATAATAATAATATGATTAAAAAAATAAGATATTTTAAAAAGTAAATGTTAAAAAAGGAAAAATGCATTACATTATTACTAAAAACTGTCTTGATTACTGTTTAAATATAAATTAAACTATTATATTATAACAATTTATAAATTAAATTATATATTCATTCATTTTCTTTTCGGTTTAGTCCCTTTATTAATCTGGGGTCACCACAGCGGAATGAACCGCCAACTTATCCAGCAGCTGGGTTGCAGCTGGAAGGGCATCAGCAGCGTAAAACATATGCTGGATAAGTTGGCGGTTCATTCTGCTGTGGTGACCCCAGATTAATAAAGGGACTAAACCGAAAAGAAAATGAATAATTAATGAGTATAATTAGTATAAATTACATTTAAAAATATCTCAATAATTTGTGTCTGTAACACACACATATACATATAAACAGTAAGAATATAATAGTTTTTTTTTACTACAATAACAATACTTTTGTTGATAGTTTTATGCTTAAAGATAACATTTTAATAATTAATATACCAAAAGAATTCAATATAAAACTTTTGCTGTTAATTGAAATGCATAAAGTGAAAATATTTTTTGTTTCATTCCTAGTTCTCATGTTCATTTCGTTATTAAAATCTCTAAAAACTGAAAAAACTAAAATACAGTTAATAAAAATTATACAAATAAATATATAAATATAGAGAAAAAGTTACATTTCAAAAACACATATGCACAAAATTCTTTGCAGATAATTTATCTAAAATTAAAATTAAGTATATTTTAATATATTATTATATTATTTTTGCTTATCTCTTTCTATATTTGCATACACAAACTAAGTTTTTAACATTTGTTTAGGCTTGTGAAGCACTATATTATTATATTATATTATATTATATTATATTATATTATATTATATTATATTATTAATGTTATACAAATATTAAAAATATAGTAATACATAATTTAAATAGAAAATACCAAGACTTTTCCAAGACTATTTTATTTTAGCTACTAATTTTATAATTACCACAAAAACTGACTAAACAAAGAAAAGAAAATCTTAAAATAAAAAAACGAATTCAAACTAAATAATAAATAAATAAAAACTAAATAGAATTTGAATTAATACAATAGTGCTGATCTTTAACACAACATTTGAAGGATCTTTATCTAGTCCACAGGTATCAAATCCAGTTCCTGGAGGACCGCAGCTCTGCACAGTTTAATTAAACACACCTGATCAAACTAATTGACTGCTTGCTTGAAACCTACAGGTAAAGCCGTGGTCACACTGGACTTTTCACCCCATAGATTTTCAGTCATACTCACCCGAATGCGTCAGAACGGAAACGCAAGCACCTGCGACAAGTTTCGTAGTTCGCTGTGTTGCAAAGTTCAAGCTTGGTGAATTCTGACCTGCGAAAATCGCATCACGTAATTGCGTGAGACCAATCAACGATCAAAACATGACCTCTCTGGACAAAAATGTAAATATGGACCAATCGCTTGATTTCTTAAATGTCTAATCATCTAGTTTAATTCCGCTCCTTTTCGCAGCGCCGTACTACAGAATTTTGTAAGCACAAACTCAACTGTGACCGTGGCACAAGTTTGTTAAAGCAGGGTTGGAACTAAACTGTGCAGAGCAGCAGCCCTCCAGGAGCTGCATTTGACACCAGTGATCTAGTCTTTAAATAAAACAAATCAACTTAAACGAAAAAATAAAACAAATCCAAATGAAGCAGATTTATAGTAAAGAAATCAAGCTCTCGTACGCTGCTCATCAACTCTTTCCGCATCTCTCCAGCACATCTGGCTTTGCTCTGAATGTGGACTGTTTTGCTGGCTGGCGTTCTCTCGCTGGAGATCGTCGGCGTTCGTCCGGGAGCCAGAAACTGATTGGCTAAAGACTTCTCAGCTGGAGAAGGCTGCAAAACAGAAACAAAACATCAACAGTTAAAATCACAGAAAGAAAAGTTGCTTTCATCAACATGCGGCAATCCAAAAACACAAACTTAAAAACAGACCAGTTTCTCTGCCTCTAAAAGCCCCTTGAGGAAATCCACTTTACGGTTGTAGTCTGTCAGCGTTTCCGGTGTGGGTTTGCTGAGGGAAGACATCACGAATAAATGATGAATTATTATTATAAAAGTCAATGTCTGTGGTAGTTCATATCAAACGAGACATTTCATAACTGCTGTAGAAACATTGCTAAGCTAGCTGTTTTTAGCTTTCAAGCTAATATTGATACATTGAGGCGTTTTCACCCAGTATATGTATTTTTTGTAATACATTATGGCTCAAAATTACCTGGGACTTTTTTTGAGGGCGACAAACATCTCCTCGAGAGCACCGACATACTTGAAAAGACAAAAACAAAACAAAACATACACAGTTTTTTTTCCAATCAAAGTCAATTGAGATTTCTGTGTTTTTTTTTAATCATATGTAAAGAAAACATCCGAAAAACACATTTAAGTGTTTCTTTTTCTGCACTTTATCAATTTGTGTCTTTAGATTTTAATTACAACAGATATTTTGTAAAGGTTTATATTGGGGTAAAGTTGGTTGTATATTCGCACATTCATTCATTTTTTAAAGGTGATAATTTGTGACATGATAATTTGTATATTCAGTCTGATATTGCATGTATGATTGACTTCAAAACAACATTAGGACTATTTAATTAATTGTGAACAATGTCGATGATTTTTGATCGTTATCGGCTGGTAATGTGATTTTACTATTTAGAATTTTTAATTATTTTAATATAGTGAATGTCAGAATGTGCAATAATAAAACCAACTTTACCTCAATAAAGCTTATTTCTCAAAATAAATCTCCACTTCTGCAGCACTAACCTACAACACACTTCAAATATTTACAAAAATGTAAAAAAGCATTTCATTTTCTGTGTTTGCATTTTTTTCTGAACTATGGAGTGATCAAGTACACTGTAAAAAGTGATTTGTTTACTTCATTTTAAAAAAAGTGACTAAAATCTGCATAATTATGAAAAAGTAAGTCAACCTAACATTTACAACGAGTTTAGTTACTTTATTTTTAAGTCAATTTGTTTCTTTTAAGACCATTGGTTTACTCGCATTAAGTAACTAAACACTTTTAAACTGTAGAGAAACCCAAGATTTATCCAAAGTAAGATTTTAGGCTAGATAAATATGCAAATTAATGCAGATTTAAACAGAACTTTGATAAAAATTGGTTTAAAAATTTTTAAAAGTGTAACATTTTTGATCTGTTTGCAGTATTTTATAAACTATGGAGTGATAAAGTACATTGTAAAAGCCATAAGTTGACTATGTAAAAAAATTTTAGTAAAATCTGCATAATTCTAAAAAAAATGGTTAAGTCAACTTAACATTTAAAAGTTACGACAGATTTAGTTATTTTATTTTTAAGTAAACTCAACTTGCATCTATTAAGGCAGTTTGTTTACTCGCTTTAAGTAACTAATCACTTTTTAAACTGTAGAGAAACCCAAAATTCATCCAAAGTAAGATTTTTGGCTAGATAAATATGAAAATTAGTGCAAATTTAAACACATTATTAAAAATGTAAAAAAGTTTTTAATTTTCAGTCTGTCTGCAGAACTTTTTTAAAAATATATGGTGATCAAGTACACTGTAAAAGTGATTAGCTGACTTCATTTTAAAACAGGGAGTAAAATTTGCATAATTCTAAAAAATTAAGTTAAGTCAATTTAAAATTTACAAGTTACGACAGGTTTAGTCATTTTATTTTTAAGTAAAGTGAACTTGTTTTGTTTAAGGCAGTTGGTTTACTTGCCTAAAGTAACTAAATACTTTTTAAACTGTAGAGAAACCCAAGACTTATCCCATGTAAGATTTTTGGCTATATAAGTATGCAAATTAATGCAGATTTAAACAGAAAATTATTTTAAAAATATAAAAAGTATTTAATTTTCCGTCTGTTTGCAGTATTTTCAACTTGTTTTGTTTAAGGCCATTGGTTTACTCGTTTTAAGTAACTAATCACTTTTTTAAAACCCCAAATTTATTCAAAGTAAGATTTTTGGCTAGATAAATATGCAAATTAGTGCAGCTTAAACACAACATTATTTAAAAATCTGTAAAATTGTAAAAAGGAATTTTATTTTCTGTCTGTTTGCAGTGTTTTCTAAAATATGGAGTGATCAAGTACACTGTAAAAGTGATTAGCTGACTTCATTTTAAAAAGTGAGTAAAATCTGCATAATTATAAAAAATTAGGTTAAGTCAACTTAACATTTACAACGGGTTTAGCTACTTTATTTTTAAGTAAAGTGTAAGGTCAACTTATTTCTTTTTGTTTACTTGCTTTTAATCAGTTTTTACAGTGTAGTGAAACCCAAATATTCATCCAAGTAAGGTGCAGATTATTGTTCTACATATATATGCAGATTAGAGCACATTCAAACATAACATTATTGAAAATGTCTGTAAAAATGTATACATTTGTTGATGTAATCAATCAGCTGTTGAAGTATGGTGATACTTATTATTAATAATGTTTTACCCCTATCCACCTGCAATGTCTTGCCTTGTATAGACACTTTTAAATACCGTCCTAAGTGAAGAAACAAAAAGCGGAGAAAAATGATAAATTTAAAAAGAGATAATTGATTTGAGTGCAATAATACGTGCTTTGTTTTGACACGTAATCCACATAAGACATGGCGTTGGTATTATTGCTGTGTTGTTTTCATGCAGAATATTTTACAGTCGGAATATGAAGCTTTTTAAAACATATATTATTACCTTCTCTAGTCTCCATTCTGTCTCGGCTCTTTTCTCTGAAGCCAGCGATTCACAGCGCGACAATAATCTGACGAAATTAATCTCCAGTCTGGACGTGGCCATATTTGACATTCAAAGCGGAAGTAGCGCGACTTTTACATTATAAGGTGGAACAAACAGGCAAATGAAGAGTCCTTCTCCTTGCCTTGAGGCATTTTAAAAATCATTAAGCATGTGAATGGGGCGATTTGACAATTTTATGACCATGTTTTATCAATTTTGGCTACATTAAGAGTTCAAACTAGCTTTCTATACCGTTGTGTTTGCTTCAAATAACCTGAATTATGTGTTAGCCTTAATATACTGAAATAATGACTCTTATACAGTATAATTATCACAATATTTGTAAACATAAAGGCATAAATTCACAATTATATAATTCTAAATATATAATTCATATTCATTCATTCATTTTCACAGCTTAGTCCCTTTATTCATCAGGGGTCACCACAAGTGGAACGAACCGCCAACTTATCCAGCATAATTTTTTACGCAGCGGATGCCCTAGCAGCTGAAACCCAGTACTGGGAAACACCAATTTACTCTCACATTCACACACATACACTACGAACAATTTACTGAGAAAACTGAGAAAATAAGCAAACATTTTCCATTTTGTGGACACACAGGTGAGATGTTTTATGTTTTATGCATGTATATTACACGTTTTATGGGACAAATAAATGACCTTATTGTTGCTCCACAATCTGTTGTCTGGCTGTGTATGATTAACTTAGAGTTGTGAGTACAAGTTACTTGAGAAATTTAAGGTAATCAGTTTCCACACATTCTTCTAGTAACATGAACTAGCAAATAACTGAACTGTTTTATTTGAGTTATCCGTATTAAGCCTAACTTAGACCTGTAAGTCAGCTGAACTTGTTATACTGAGTTGGCTGTACTCAAGTTTTAGGTAGTCTTTACAAATAAAAAAAGTTACCTGAACTAAGTTATAGTAGCTTGTTCAAATCAGAAATTATGTACTGGTTTACTTGAAAATTCTGAGGTAATCAGTTCCCACAGGTTTTCTAAGTAAACTCAACTCATTTCTTTTTTACAGTAGTAATTTACTATTTAAATTCTATTAAAATAGATTTGTTTAGTTTTAATATCATATGATCTTTGTAAATTGTGTCCTTCTGACACGGTTTCCCCCTAGATTTATATTTTAAATAAAAATCAAATTTGTATTTGTTTCTCATATATCTCTTTGTTTGGAACTGTTATGTATAGAAAGCAAGTGTGACTGGAAGATTATTTTTAACCATCTTTAACAGGAAATTTACACAAATAAATAATGTGAGATCAAAATGAGTAAAAGCAATAGTGTTTTAAGCAAGATTTATCCTGGACAGTAAATCAATGTATATATTATATAACACACTTATGTTGCCATATATGAGGCATTGTATTGAAATTTAGGGGAATACATACAAATCTAATTTACGATCTGTATGTAAAATGCCGAAACAAGTAATTAGACTGAAAGAAAATGTGGGGTATTTGGAATAGAGGTAAAGTTGGTTTTATATTCACACATTCGGAGTTTCCCCTTAAAAATATAATTTATTTTAAGTATTATTTGCAAACTCTAAATAGCAAAATCATATTAGCACTCAATGACTATCAAAGTACAACATTGTTCACAGTTAAATAAACAGTGTTGATGTTGTTTTCAAGTCATACTTGCATGCTAATTCCGATCGAATATTCAAAGTAACATGGTAAACAATATAGAGACTTCTAAATTAATGAATGTGGGAATATAAAACTAACTTTACCTCTATGTATTTGGAGCATACAAATCCTTTATTTTTGTAAATTGAAGATACTTGTTCAATGATTTGGTTAAATTTAAAAAGCACAATTTATGTTTAAATCTAAGAATAAATTACTTCCAAAATGCAGAAAATGCAAAGTTTTTTGAAGAAAGACAAGGGGGATATAATCTGAGAGAATAACTCAATTTTAGGAGGTTGAAAACAAGGACAACTTTAAAAGGTTTGCGTATGTCCCAGCTAGCAAAATTCATGTGGCTCAAATCCAACCCACACCAGACACTTACACTGTAAAAAATTGCTGTTAAAAAACAGTCAGATTCTACGGTAAAATAATGTTTTTTCACTAAAACAGTAATATTCTGTTAAAAACAGTGCTTTCTGGGTAACATTTTTGTTTTCGAGAAAGTAACCAACTGCAGAAAACTGTGAGCTAACAGAGTTCAGATTTGATGTTTTGAAGTCTGTGTTTGAAATCACGCTTTGTGTCCTTGTTCACTATTTCATACACTAGTTAACTAATATAGTTCACCTGACAGTTTTAATGAACACTAATGAGTGAATTCAGACACTGATGAACACCTGCTGTTAATAATCACAATTACTGAAGGAAAGAGAAACAAGAAACACAAACAGTGACTTGAGTTACAGCATTAAATAAAATAAAATAAAACAGCTTCAGTCTCAGCAGAGGATCATTAAACAACTCCACAAACAACAGCAGACACACACTTATTACTGACTGATTTGACTTCCATACTATTCTCATTGAGATCCAACAAAAATTAAGGTGTTTTTTGTGTCACCGTAATGGAGTGAGGGGCTGGTTTAGTTGGGGTCTTCACCCTTGAACTCATTGAAGAAGACTTTCCATCTGCTTGAATACAGAGTTTACAAAATGATTGTACTATAGCAATAAAGTTGGGAAGTCAATAAATAGTGAAATCTATTTATCTGAAATTAGTTCTGATAAATGTTTTGTTATAAATCTGGAAGAAGGGCCACATTCAATAGATTTTATGCTTAGTTGCAGGTATTAATTTAATTAATGAGAAGTGGAAACAGAAGAGATACCTCCGTAATTACTTAACAGTTAAGAAATAACATACAAAAACAGTTCAGTTATGACAAATACACACTCAGACCTCATGAATCTGACCTCGTATCTCAACAATGGTAACATCTCAAATGTTTCATGCTGCAATGCATGCTGGGAGTGGCACTGTACAAATATCCCAGCATGCATTGCGGTATAAATAAATGTTGTATAATGGTCTAACAGTTTTCTTTATTTGTGTTTGATTCTGCTGTTGTTTATGTTTAGACTTTCAGTTGCCTGTTTGTGAGTTAAACTGTTAATTTTGTTAAATTTGTTTTCACCATTATTGAGGTTCATATGCTGATTATTGATGTCTCTTTGAGTGTGATTGACACCATAGAGCAGTGTTATTGTCCAAGATATTCTTAGAAACTTCCAGAAATCATTGCCATATATATATAGACATATAATGTAAAACAATAGATTTAACATTGAATAGGGCAGTAAATTTTATTATACGAAATGAGAACAGACTCTGCCATTTAATAGCAACATGAACATCACCAGATCTTATTTAGGTTTTTGGCTGGCTTGCCACAACAAAGGAGCTTTTCAAACAAAGTTCTTAAAAATTGCAGCAGCCATGATATATAAATGTTAATAATAACAGGGCTAAGAGCCCAACTAAAGCAAACTCTGTTCTCCATGATGGTGACGTAAAACTTTAACTTTTTCTCAAGAAGAACTTTAGTAAATGTTATACAAAAATACATGTATTAAGTAATAAGTGTAGCTGGTGATGATGTTTGTAGAGTTGTTTAATCATCCGCTGATCATTTAAATAATTTAATCATTTGTTGTTCTTCAGGTTATTTCATTATAAAGCTGTGACTAAAGTTGTAGTTTTGTATGTTCTGTTCTTGTTTTTTCCCTTCAGTATTTCTTCATTTGTTCATTGTTAATCCTCAATTATCATTTAATTAGTCAGTTAATTAATGAATTTACTTCAGCTTTGCTACATGTTTCTTGAACACTCAGTAGTGTGGACACTTCAATTAAAACTGAAGTATATGCTCTGGGGTTTAAAGGGTTAAAGGTGTGAGAGGTAAAAACACAGTGTAAAAATGTATTTTAACAGTAATATACTGTTAATTTACACAACTAAAGTAGACTGTAAAAAAACAGTATATTGCTGGCAACCACAGCTGCCAGTAGATTACTGTTAAATCAAGGAAAAAACAGTATTTTACTGTAAAACCTGAAGCTAATTTCTTCTGTCTGTCACCGTTGTGGAGGAGAGTAGAGCCAGTGTATGAGTTAAAGATGAACAATGAACTGCTGATGGTATTGTAACGAATGCTCAGACAAAGATGGATCCATGTGCAGTACGTTTATTGTATAAATGAGATATAACAAGAAGAAGTATATACTCAAGTGTATAGCAGTAGAGTACGGTGTCGCAGACAGGTGACTAGAAATCGGCATCGGTTAACAGGCTGGGATCGGGGCTGGCAGCAGAGAATCAGAGTCCAAAGGCAGGCAATAGTTCAGGGCAGGCGGCAATATAAATACAGGGTCAATAAACAGTCCGGGTTGGCAACAAGAAGTAATCAGAGTCAGGGAAAACGCTCAGAGATGTCTGCAGGGCAAAACAAGACTTCGCACTGAAGCAGCGTGAGAGTGCTGCTTATATGTGTGTGGAATGTGATTGAAGATGTGCGTCAGGTGTGTCTGAAATCAGTGTAGATGGATGACGTAATGTCAATAGTCCGGTGATGATGACCTCTGCTGGTTAGTGAAGGGAATAGCTGGGACCGAGCCGGTGACAGGTATTCTGCATGTTTCTTTATTTAAAGATAGCGGCTGTTTAGTGGCTGATGCAGTCAGAATCTCTCTGGTGATTCCAGATTTACATGTATGTGTGCTGTTGTGAATAATAAGACATTAGAGTTAAACCGAACTTTTCTAATTAACTAAAATAAGTTATCATTATAAGTATACTTCTAAGCATATATAGCACATTACTTCATAAACTCATTCAGCAGTTGACCAATTTGAGGCAGTTGCTTTCAGTAAACAAAATGAGTTCCCTTGAGTATTGTGTAAATCAATGTAGTTCATGTATTTTTACAGCAATATACTGTAAAATAACAGTACATTGCTGGCAACTGCAGCTGCCAGTATTTTACTGTTTTTTAACGGGACAATTTTTAACAGTGTACATCCGGCCCAAAAAAACGCATGGAATGATGGCACATGGGCAGTCCGCTCCTGTTTGCCAGATCTGGGCCACAAATAAGCCATTGCAAAAATCCCATATCAGCCAGAATTCAACCAAATGACTCAGAACTGACCCTATTCTGGGCCACAATTTGCTTTCCTTCTGGCCCAGATCCGGCCCACACCAGACACTTATCTGGACCACATACTAAATGGAATGATGGCTCTTGGGCGGTCCACTCCTGTTTGTCAGATCTGGGCCACAAATAAGCTAAAGCAATACCACGTATTAGCCAGAATTCAACCAAATGAACCAGAACTGACCCTATTCTGGGCCACAGCTTGCTTTTATTCTGGCCCATATCTGACCTGTTACTTTTAATAATGGGTTAAAAATTGGTAATCAGCAGTGAATTATATTATTTGATCACAGGTTGTGCCTCACTTAATTTTATTTATTTTTTACTTGGCCTGTTTGCTGTAATAAATAAACTTTTCATGCAAAGTTCTTAAAAGTTACAGCAGCCCAAAAGAAAATTTATATGAAGAGGTTCAGAGCTATGAGCCCAACTAAAGCAAACACTTTTCTCCATGATGGTGGCTTTAGTCAATGTAGTCCACATATGTTTTAAGATAACTGGGCCACATTTGCCATATCTCCTCTGGGCCGCTTCAGGCTCATAGCCACATTAGCCAGAGCAAACTGTGCCAAATATTTGCCAAAACTGGCCCACATTTGTTTTAGGATAAATGGGCCCCATTTGCCATATCTTCTCTGGGTCGCTATAGGCTCAAATCTACATTAGATATCGCTTACTATGCCGAATATTCGCCAAAAGTGGCCCACATATGTTTTAGGATAACTGGGCCATATTTTCCATATCTTCTCTGGGCCACTATAAGCTAACGGCTACATTAGCCAGAGCTTATTGTGCCGAATATTTGCCAAAAGTGGCTCACATATGTTTTAAAATAACTGGGCCACATTTTCAATATTTTCTCTGGGCCACTTTAGGCTTACAGCCACATTAGCCAGAGCTTACTGTGCCAAATATTTGCCAAAGGTGGCCCACATTTTTCTTTAGATAACTGGGCCTCATTTGCACTTACACGTGTGACCCACTTTAGGTTTAGACCCAGATTACCCTTAAATGACTATGCCACATTTTTGCCAACTGTGGCCCACATTTGTTCTCCATCATTTGGGCCAAATTGATCATTTTTCACACGGGCCACATTGGGCTCACATTCAGATTATATTTTGCCATAAGTGCCAAAAATTTGCCCTTAAATGGCCCATATATAAATTTGAATCTTTGGCCCCCCTTTGCCATTGTAAAGGTGGGCCACTTCAGGCTCACATTCATTTTGTCTGGGCAGAAGGAAGACCACCAGTGCCACATAACTGCCTAAAGTGGCCCACATTCGTATGCTATCTGGGGTCTGTCTGCAACTGTGGTGTGAAATTATGGAACAGTCTAGATCAGACTCTCAAACAATGTCAGGATAATAATGATAATGATGAAGGTGATTGAAAAGGAATAAAACGAGAATGGTATGATGACATTTTAATTAATGGCTATTTGCAGTACTATGTATTTATTTATTTGGTCTATGTTACAAACTGTAAAGGTACAAAAGAAATCAAACATATAATTTGTCAAAGATGCCAAACGGATAAAGTATGTCTCATGTAAAAAGCAGAGATAAGTAAAAGAAGAAATAAGTTTAAGTAAAAGACAAATGATGTATGTGGTAATGGGATGGGAAAATAATAAGCTTGTGCTTCAACCCACTCTATTTTCGACCATGTTGAAATGTATTTTTTTTGTCAGGGATATTTTATGTTCGAAAATAAATAAATCAAATCAAATCTGAATCTGCAGGATATGTTGCAAACGCACACACGGTAACAAATGCTGGGTTCCACACAATGGATTTATGTTGAGGCAACTTTATTAAAATTAAGTTCACTTTTTAGTTAAACATAAAACAATTAAGTTGCCCCAAAAAACTCAAGATTTGTATGGAATCAGCTCATTTTAAATAAGTAAATTGAACAAACTGCAAACATCATTTTTTGAGTGCTTCATACTCCCGTTTCCAAAGCAAAATACATATTCATGTGCTTCTCCTTATGCTTTTTTGGGTTTCAGAGAAACAAACTAAATGTGTGACCTTTAGCACACATTTTCTTTTCAGGAAGTGAATGTTTGTATGCATATTTGGGCATAACATTTTTAAAACGTTGCAACACTTTTAGTAAAAAAAAAAAAAAAAAAAACCCTAATGAGCTCAGTATGAGTTGAACATGATATCATCTGATATTTTGCACTTTTTCTGAAGCTCAGCATAAACACTTCCTCTATTAGAGATGCTGTGAAGATCAAACCTTACAGACCTTCAGCGAGAGCTCAGAATGAAGACGCTGCTGCTTTCCCTCCTCTGTAAGTGGATTTCTGCTCATTATCAGTGTTATTGAGTGTGATTCAGTCTAGATCAGATGATCTGAATGGTGTGTTTCTTGTGTTTGTGCAGGTTTTCTGGTGTGGAATCAACACACTGAAGCTTTGACTGATCAACAGGTGACTTTAGGAGAGACTGTGACTGTAGCCTGTGAGTTTAGATTAAAAGCTGTTGTTTGGTTTGTGATTAAACCGTCAGCTCGTCCGATGATGATCATGAGGACTTTTGGAACTGAAGATGCTGAATATTATGATGAAAAACTGCGCAGCAAATATTCAGAGGGAAGCAGAAGCCACCTAATAATCAACGATGTCAGTGCTGATGATTTGGGCGATTATTACTGTGTACAACCTGGTTGGAGTCTAGTTGTCAACGATGGTATCAGACTACACACCGCTGGTAAGTGTTTAACCAAAATACTACTGAGGTCTACACTGTCAAAAATGCTGGGTTCCACACAATTCCTTCATGTTGTCTCAACACATATTGATTAAGTTAACGAAATTGTTTTTACAAATTGAACACAAAACTTAAATTGAACACAAATCTCAGGAATTGTGTTGATTCGGCTCATATTAAATAAATAGCTTGAACAAGGAGCACTCTTTGAGTGTAGATTTTCATTGTTTTTTGTACACTGTAAAACCCAACAGTCAACTATATCAAATGACATGAGTGTAGTTAACTCAAAATTGACTGAAAGTTTATTCTACTCATTTGAAAAGAGTTTTGAACTCAGTGTTTAAGATAATGAGTCAATTAAATATCTAATTCCCTCAGCTTAAATGGAGTAAGTTCACAGTACTCATAGATTCGTTTTTAACGCTCATGGTTCCTGAGTTCATACCTAATTGTACACCTCAACTTTACACGTTTTTTTAGATGTGAGTATCACTATTGTTCATTATTAGGATATCTTTAAGCTATAGTGCGCACCAATACAGTGACAAAATCCACGTTTAGAAGATATAAAACTGATATAAACACGTAAGGCTTATCTTAACCAGTTGAACTCCACGGTACCGTGTCCGTGACGTCATCAAATTTCGCTTTAAGATTTAAAGGGCTAGCATTGCATCAGACCCACTTAAGTGGTTTCGTTTGAAATGTAGTATATATTTTATGCACATATGCATCACTTTGATTTTTATTCTACTGTATAAAAGTTATTTACACTTAAATACACAGTATTTTGGATACCTGAGCTGGGTATTTTACATTGGTTCATTTTCATATTTTTCATATCACACATGTACAAGTTATAGCTCAAATGAAAGCACTTGCCGGTGCTCATACAGTTCTAGCATTCTTTTTACTGAATTATATTCACATATCAAACCGTTGCCGAATGAATCACGCTGTTTCCACGGCGCAGAAGTGAAAACAATACATTTATGATCACTAAGCAGCCCCAGATGGCACAGACAGCTGTCATCTCTTACCTTATGCTGTGCGCTTCAGGGCCATTCTCCTCTGTTTTTGAGGTGATGTGCATAAGTAATCCTTTTATATGTCTGATGTGGTCCAAACACATTGAATTATGTTTGATCAAACAAAAGAATAGTGAAATATGAAAACAATGATGGATCCCTGTGGCTTGTGTAGCACCTCTCATTAGTTGAAATACAATAACTTTTGCATAGATTATGGTGGAGACATTTTTCGTTTTTCCTATGATTACAGACATGTGCAGGAACCACCAAAATTAATTACAGCAAGCTAGACCACACAGAACCTAAAAGGTACACTTTCAAATTTGAGTTTATAAAAAAATATATATATATATATATACAAAAAGCACCTCTTTTTTTAGGTGTTGATTATAACACAGACAACATATACAGTTATTTTAAACACTTTCAATAGTGTTTTATGAAAATTCAAAGGGTTTTCTTTAAAATAAAACCAAATTTTTGCTTTTACACCTCTGCATGTGGATTTGGGAAGCTTTTAAATTTGGGTAGGCAAAATCCAGGCGGAAATCCCCAAATAGCAGCAGAGTTTAACTGGTTAAGAAATGTCACTTCCGTCTAAATGACTCCATTTTTTTTCTATCATTTTTCATTTCATTTTTACTATCTGACATGCCACGCCCACTTCAAGACACTTCTCATTTGCTTTTCATTTGCGCTTGATCTTAACTCTCACTGGCAGAGCGGTGATAAAACAAAACGCTGTCGGCTGTTTTTTAAAAAGGGGAGGGGCTACACTATGTCTCACCCTCTCTTCATAAAAATGAACATTTCAAAGCATTTTTATGGGACTTTTATGTTATATATTTTCATCTATATATACCAATACTATTTTTTCATCTTATGTGACACAAAACTGCATGTTGTTTTTGTATTTAAAACACAGGAGTCCCCAAAGATGACAATGAGCCACAAGATCTATCCAGTAATCAGATTGTATTGGTCATTCTTGCCTGTTTAGTTGCTGTGATGTTTGTTGCAATAATTGGTGAGTGGAAAAAAGGACACATACTGATGTTTTAAAATGTATTCATAACATGTTACATGTAAAATAAGTCGGCAGCTAGAACTCTGCAACTCTCACATGGTCGCCCACTGAAGCTAAGCAGGGCTGTGGCCGGTCAGTACAGGATGGGAGGCCACTTGGGAAAGCTAGGTTACTGTCGGAAGTGGTCAACAGGGGGCTCTCAACCTGTGATCTGTGTGGGTCCTAATGCCCCAGTATAATGATGGGTACTTAATACTGTCAGTGAGCGCCGTCTTTCAGATGAGATGTTAAATCAAGGTCCTGACTCTGTGGTCATTAAAATTCCCACAATGTCCCTTGAAAAAGAGCAGGTTGCCAGAATTTAACCCCAGCATTCTGGACTCCCAACCATCTCTATATTATAACTGGCTTCATCATTCTGTCTTCTCTCCACCAATCAGCTGGTGTGTGCGGTCTGGCGTAAAATGGCTGCCTTCATGACATCCAGGTGGATGCTGTACACTGGTGGTGGATGAGGAGATTCCCCTCAAGTGCTTTGAGTGTCCTGAAAAGCGCTATATAAATGTAAAGAATTATTATTATTATAAATCATTACATAAATAAGATATTAAAGTCTGTATGAACAGTAATTTGCTGAGATGTAAGGCTTATTTCAGTATGTTGATGAACTTCTACATTGAATGGAGTATATTCAAGATCTTTGAGGACAACAAACACTTAATACATAAACACTGAACATGTATTACTAGTGCATGTGAATATGATCTGTTTTGGAAAGTCATTATTCTGTTATATCATATATAACTGCAGGTTAATTATGTCTATTTAAACTCTAAAAACACAGGGGTAAAACTACCCAAATTAGGTAAAATTACCTCAAGTAAATGGGTTATTAATTTTAACCCCACAAATGGGTTGTATTTTTCTATCCAATAATTTTTTACTTTAATAATAGGTTAATTTGATTTAATAAGTAGGTTATATTTTCAGATGTCATTTTTTTATTTTCTTTTAAAATCATTAACCACATGATAAACAACATAACTAAAGAGCTTAGAATTAGAGGTCTGCATTTCCGCGGCTGTCCCGCGGGCGCCACGGGACCCAACCAGATTTCTACGGCGCGGGTATAAATTTCCGAATAAAACACGGGAGCGGTCAGTAACGGGTTTAATTTGGGACGGGAGCGGGCTGTCTAGCAATATCGCTCCCGACTCCCGAGTGAGCACGTGTATGTATGTGTGTAAATGAAATAGCGCGATGCTGTGTTTAGCTTGTTTGTTGCAGTGTGTGTATGTATGCGCTCGCGCGAATGAGAGAGTGAGTGAGTGAGTGAGTGAGTGAGTGAGTGAGTGAGTGAGTGAGAGTGTGTGTGTGTATGTGTGTGTGTGTGTGTGTGTGTGTGTGTGTGTGTGTGTGTGCGTGTGTGTGCGTGTGTGTGTGTGTGTGTGTGTGTGTGTGTGTGCGCGCGTTTGTGCTTGGTGCTTATGAGTGTGTGTTAGAGGGCACGCGCGCGCGAATGAGAGAGAAAGCTTTGTCTGTGTGTGTGTGCTTGGTGCTGTGCGTGTGTGTGTTTATACAGACAGCTTGTTAT
This sequence comes from Danio rerio, assembly GCF_052040795.2. Lineage (NCBI taxonomy): Eukaryota > Metazoa > Chordata > Actinopteri > Cypriniformes > Danionidae > Danio > Danio rerio. Next base: position 11,657,713 of record NC_141042.1, read on the forward strand.
AGGCTGTCTGGACTGTATAACTGGGTGATTTTCGGTTTTGTTCTCCCCCCGCTCTTTAGCGGGATCAGGCGCTGCGGATAGAAAACTGGGCGGGTCGGGCAGCGGGACATCAAGTGCTTAATATAAGCGGGAGCGGTCGGGTTCCGGCTAAAACCTGGCGGGCGGGAGCGGGATTCAAAATTTAGTCCCGCGCAGATCTCTACTTAGAATGACCAAGAGACAACACTCAATAGAGCATTACATTGCAACAGCAGCACCCTGCAACAGCCCCGGATTCCGCCATTTTGGAGTGAAAGTGATCGGCCGTCGATTGGCTCCTATTGCTGTCGCGATGTCAAGCAGCTGCTTTGTTTTTTATTTATTTATTTAAAAAGCTTATTAAAGCTGAGCCTACAGCCTGAAAGATGACAATACAACACTTACTATTACAATCATCAGCACTTTTAATAGTTTATTTTACAGACTTATATTATGCTGTTGTTTCGTTGGAGTTTTCATTCCAAAATGGCCGCCTAGTGGCTGTTTCCTAATTTGCACTAGAATGTCACCTCTTGGTCATTCTAAGCTCTTTGTCATAACTAATTTATTTAAATGCATTGAAAACACTGCATTTAAACACACACACACACACACACACACACACAGATGGGTTCATGTGTCTGTGTGGTTTCTAGGGTTGCATTGTTTACACTCTTAGCAATCATTACCCAGCAAATAACCCAGGTTTGGGTTACATAGCACTACCCAAAAAGACTCAAAACTTAACCCCCAAAAATTACCCAAATGCCTCAACCCAACATTTGGGTAGAAAAGGATTTATTTTAGAGTGTAGTGGCAACCTTTTACACAACTCCACAACATGTCTAATTTTGACTGTAATGTAATGACCACTGTAAAGCTGCTTTGGAACAATAATAATGCTGAAAAGCGCTATTGAATTGAATTTTGAGTAGGGGCGGGGCTTTCTTTGTGTGCATCATTCCCTCATAGAGATTATTTTTATTTTAGGTTTATTAATGAAGAAGCATAAATTTTCTAGGACAAGTCATATGTATGAGAATAACCATCGGGTAAGAAATCTTTTTCTCTATTTCAATAAAGATTCTGTATTTTTTACAGCCTTTGTAAATGTTGAATCTGAGCAACATTTAAATAATAATTAATTTCATACATAAAGAGCCAGCTTTGTAATTTGTCATTAATTATTCTTTAGAGACCTTATATGGTTCCTGAGCATCTCAGAAGAAACTTGTCCATTCAGATCAACAGCACCTGCGATCCTCCTCGAAACCCAATGACAGAACGCAACTATCTTCAAATACTACCAAATAATATATATGAAACGCCTACATGCGGACAGATCGCCTGATGTTTGCTTCAAATAGGCTTCTGATGGTATTCGATTTTTTTGTTGCTGAAGCTTTGACCTATGAATTTTAAGTGTGACAAAGAATGGTGTTTTTACCATTGACAGTCTAGTGACCACTGGAAGAGATTATTTGACCACAACATACAGTATTATCATGATTCTGACCTAAAGCTGGTTACTTTTAAATCAGTGTGAAATGGAAGTTAAGTTATACTCTATCCTGACAACCAATAGCAATGAAAAAAAATATAGGACAGTGTAGGATTTTGTTGTTTGGGAACTGATTGTGATGTTGGAAGATGGCCATTGCTAACAAAATGGAGGAAGATTTGAATGCCAGTTTGCACTCAGTTGTGGAAGGAGAAATACTGTCCACAAAGACGGAATGTTTTCAGATGCCCGATGATGACAAGAACGGGAAAATAAATTTTACAGACATAGGCTGCACTCCAGTCCAATTATTTATGACCTTGCTAACTTCCCACCATCTTGTTTACTCGTATTTACATCATTGATTGCATTAAAGGGCTGGGCGGAGCTGAATAAACACACATGCGCTGATTACCCTGCCCTAAATGACTGATGGTCCCGCCCTAAATATCTGATGGCCCTGCCCTAAATGACTGATGATCTTGGCCTAAAGAACTGAAGTCACCACCCTAATGGTCTGTTGGTCCCGCCCTAATGGTCTGTTGGTCCAGCCCTAATAGACAGATAGTCCTGCCCTAAGGGTCTGATGGCCTCACCCTAATTAACTAATAGCCCCACCCTAAAAGTCTGATGGCCCCGCCCTAAATGACTGTTGTTCTCACTCTAATGGTCAAATGGTCCTGCCATAATAAACTGATAGCTCCGCCCTAAAGCTCTGATGTCCCTGCCCTAATGGTCTGTTGGTCCCACCCTAATGGACTGATAATCCCACCCTAAAGGCCTGATTGTCTCACCCTAAAACTGCGGTCACACTGCACTTTTATCCCCATAGACTTCCATTCATACAAATGCGAATGCGTCAGACTGGTTACTGGCATACTGTACTTAGACTAACAGCCCCATCCTAAAAGTCTGATGGTCCCGCCCTAATAAACTGATAGCCCCGCCCTAAAGGTCTGATTGCCCCACCCTAAATGACAGATGCTACTGCCCTAATGGACTGATAGCCCCACCTTAAATAACTGATGTTCCCACCCTAAAGGTCTGATGGCCCATCCTATGTGACTAATGGTCCCGCCCTAAAGGTCTGATGGCCCGGCCCTAAATGACTGATGGTCCTGCCCTAATAGAGTTATAGCAGTTCAGTTGTGGTTGGATGTGGTGTCATACGGGCTCTTCTGCTTGCCATTGCAAGGCCCCTAAATTTTCAGGGCCCCATGCACTCTGTCCCCTTTGCCCCCCACTAGCGACGCCCCTGGACCTGCCCCAAAAGACTGATGTCACCACCCTAATGGATTGCTGGTCTCGCCCAAATGGTCTGATGGCCACATCTTAAATGACTGATGGTCATTTAATGGTCTGATGGTCCCAACCTATAGGTCTGATGGTCCTGCCTTAAAGGACTGATGTCACTTTCATAACAGATTGCTGGTCCCACCTAAAGGTCTGATGGCCCCGTCCAAAATATAAACCAAAATGACCGATGGTCCCACCCTAATGGACTGATAGCTGTTGTGGTTGGATTGGGTGTCATGCGGGCCCCTCATGCACTTTGTCCTCTTCCCCGAGGTATTTGATTAAAGATTATGTAGGCAAATGAATTTTTAACTAAATAATGAAGTGCACAGATACATCATTTATAACATGGACTACTTTATACATTTTAAAATGTTCAGAGTAAATAAATGTATCAAAGGAATTAAATAGCAAATATATGATAAAATGCAATGAGCTTTGGGTCATGACCGAAAGGACAAGATCTCGCTTACAAGCGGCCGAAATTAGTTTCCTTCGAAGGGTGGCAGACGCACTCTTGTGGATAGGGTGAGGAGCACTGACACCCGGGAGGAGCTCGGAGTCGAGCCACATCGAGAGAAGACAGCTGAGGTGGCTCGGGCATCTGTTTCGGATGTCTCCTGGACGCCTACCTAGGGAGGTGTTCCAAGCATGTCCCACCGGGAGGAGGCTTCGGGGAAGACCGAGACACGCTGGAGGGACTATGTCTCTCGGCTGGCCTCGGGATCCCCCCAGAGAAGCTGGAGGAAGTGTGTGGGGAGAGTGAAGTCTGGGGTTCTCTTCTAAGACTGCTGCCCCTACGACCCGGCCCCGAAAAAGCGGCAGAAAATGAATGAATGAATGAATGAATGAATGAATGAATGAATGAATGAATGGATAACATCCTTTAAATTTTATTTAGTTATTATAATTTATTGTTTTGCTTATTAATTTCTCATTTAGTTTTCCCCTGTTTGTTTTTTGTTGTTGTGTGTTTGTTTTGTCATGAATCTTTCCAGATGTCAATTGTATAGCTGTAAATATAATTCAGAAGAACTGATCAGTAAGATTTTCTTCTTAAATGACTGAAATTCTTCAGCAAGGTCCCATTAAAAAAACTAGAAATGCAAAAAAGACGTGAGTATTGAAATGATTTATTTCAAAATTTTGCATTAGAAATTGGCAAAATCTTTTTTAAATTCCTTGAGCATCATTATTTCATATGTTTAAGCAGATCACACACACAAGTCTAATCATCTGCAGAAAACATAATCAATCTCTCAGCATGTCACTAATTCATATTTTTCGTTCTGAATAGAAGTAAAGTCTGGTTCACTCAATTCTTCTGTCACACCAGTTGAACTTTACCTCAGACTTCTGAAAATAATAAGAAACACACACAGTTATGATTTTAAAATAGATCAAAAATAGATAAATATATTGACATATAATAATCAATTTACCAGAGGTGTGTAGTCTGATGCCATCACCGATGTTTAGAGCGAAGCCTGCTTTAATACAGTAATATTCGCCCCAATCATCAGCACTGACATCGTTGATTATTAAGTGGCTTCTGCTTCCCTCTGAATATTTGCTGCGCAGTTTTTCATCGTAGTAATCAGCCTCTTGGGTTCCAAAAGTCCTCATGATCATCATCGGACGAGCTGACGGTTTTATCACAAACCATATAGCAGCTTTACATTTAAACTCACAAGCTAAAGTCACAGTCTCTCCTAAAGTCACCTGTTGATCAGTCAAAGCTTCAGTGTGTTGATTCCACACCAGGAAACCTGCACATACACAAGAAACACACCATTCAGATCATCCGATCAAGACTGAATCACACTGATAATGAGCAGAAATCCACTTACAGAGAAGGGAAAGCAGCAGCGTCTTCATTCTGAGCTCTCGCTGAAGGTCTGTGAGGTCGATCTTGTGCTCAGGTTGAGGTTTATAGCATCTTTTAGAGGAAGTGCTTCTGCTGAGCTTTAGAAATGACTAAATTAAGCAAAATGATTCACTGAAATGATTCAACTTCATTTGTTTACGGTCAGTGAATACTCACTTTAAAAAGTTACACCCAAAATATGCATCCTACCTTCATATCCTGCAGATTCAGTGGACTTTTTGTTACTGATGCTAAAAATAACGGATGATGTATTTAGTTCATGACAAGCGATTTCACTGTTTTCCACTTCGTTTACTTCATATAACAGTTGTGTAATCCATACTCAGTGTTGTGCAAAGTTACTTCCAATGCATTAGAGCAGTGTTTCCCAACCTTGTTCCTGAAGGCACACCAGCAGCACACATTTTCAACCTCTCCCTAATCAAACACACCTGAATCATCTCATCAGAACATTAGAAGAGACTCCAAAACCTGAACTTAATGGGTCAGACAAGGGAGACATCTAATATATGTAGTGTTGGTGTGCCTTCAGGAACAGAGTTGAGAAACACAGCTTGTTACCGTTATTTAAAAGTAATCTGTTGTTTTACATTATTACTGTTTTAGATTTGTAATGTGTTGCATTACTCTTGTATTACTTTGGAGTTACTTGCACTAAAGTAACTACCGTAAAAACAAATGACTAATTTCAATGGTTTTCTCTAATTAATTAATAAAATATGGCAGTTTACTGTACAATTTTGAAAAAAAAAATTTCTGTTTTTGCCTTATTTTTAATATTTTAATAATATTATATATAAAAAAAACACTAGAACAGTGTTATATGTTATTTGCCCAGTTACAAATTCTATAAATTTAACAATATTCAACTGTAATAAGAACTGTATTTTGTAGTGATGTGACGTTGTGCGCCGAGGCTTTGAAGCATGTATCAAAAAAACGATACATCTCGCAGTGAAGCAGTGTACCGGAGCTTGATTCGTTTTGCCATCATCACGTGATCAGTGACGTCCGAAGCTTCATTTTTGCCTATACCCAGGTGACTGCTTCGAATTTTGATTCAAAGGTTTAAACACCCTCATAGTAAAGTGTATAGCGAGAGATTAGGCGTCGATTACATACATTTGTACTGTTTCAAAGCACTGCACCAGTAATTAAACTAAAATACAATAGTAATTTATAGTAAAAAGGTTTTGAACCATACTAAAGTGTATTAGCGTATTTTTTACAACTATCTTTAAAGTAAACCACCGCATATCGTAGTATTGTGTTTAACAGAGACCAGCTGGCGAGTGAAGACATGAACTATTACTCACATAGCCTCCTCCTAGAGCTTTCGCCTTCCATGCAGGAATTGCTCGTTCGATCCCCGCTTGGAACAGGACTAGTTGTATTATGATAAACTTTTGAATACCTTGGATTTTACTACAGTCATCAGTGGTGTAACTCAATATATCTTGTGTAAAAACTACAGTAATTGAGTAATTTGTTTATATTGCTGTTGTTGTATTACTACATGAATGAGTTGGTCAGTTGTGCACATTTGACATTATGGCAACACAGTGCTTTCCCACACTTTCACCAGAAGAGGTCCTCATCGAGCTCTGATTTAGAAAGCTTCGAGTAACGAACCTTTTTCCGATACAATTGAGTCGAGCGCTTCACTGGTTCAGAAAGCTTCATTTCACCATCACTAGTATTTTGTTACTGTATTTTAAAGTCACATAGTGAAATGTACTGTCTATTTTACAGTAATTATACACATACAATACTGTAAATACATATATAGCAAAATGAATGGTTCTGTAAATGTAAATACGGTATTTTTGCTGGAATTTATTTAATTTAATTTTATAAGTTACACAAGCTGTTTTAAGTAAGTTTAACAATAGTTCAAAGGACTCATAAGATTAATTTGATTCAGCTTAAAAAATTAAAGCATGCAGTTTTTTTGTTTTTTTCTCTCAAATAAAATACAGTAGTTTACTGTAAAATTTAGAAAACTATTTTACTGTGAACTATATTTTATTGTAGGACAGTTTTGCTGTATGTTACTGTATTCTAAAGTCCCATTGTGAAATTTACTGTATATTTTAAGGCAAAGACACACATGCAATTCTGTAAATACATATACAGCAAGATAAATGGTGCAGCAAATGTAAATACGGTATTTTTCCTGTAATTGATTTACAGTAAGTTTCTTTAGATTCTAAAGAACATTTTTAACATTATGTGCAAAATTTTGGTTCTGGCCATTAAGCCACAACTTGTTCCTTTCATTATTTTTTTCTATTTAAATGCTAAAGGGGGAAAGATGTAATGATCAAAACAGGAGAAAAAGGGCAGATTTTAAAGCTTTTTAAAACAAATTCCATAAACTCTGAAGCCCAGTAAAAAAACTTGAACGAGGAATTTGAAACAAAACATGGTAAACATTGATTTATTATTCCCCAGTTTTGATCTCCACTTTAGATAATCACTCTATAATTGGATGTTTTGATCGACCTAAAATGTAATTTTTGTAGACATTAACAGTCAAAATGCAGAATACTAAATGCATGTTTTCAGTTTTAAAATCACACACCACTGTGTTTGCTTATGTGAAATAAGGATGAATTTCTGCTATCCATCCAAAATAAAAAGAGCAGAAATTTTAATTTTACCAATGACCATGACCAGTTTTAACAAGCATGCTGATATGTTCAGTATTTCATTCATTCATTCGTTTTCAATTGGTTCAGCCCTTGATTTATCAGGGGTTACCACAGTGGAATCAACCTCCTCAGTATAACAAAAAATATCAAAAACCAAAATTAGTTTTGCGGTTTGAGGAAACATGGTCCAAGCGTTTCTCAACCATGTTCCTGGAGGACCACCAGCACTGCATGTTTTGGATGTATCCTTTGCCTATCACACCCATGACAGGTCTTTCAGTCTCAGCCAATAAGCTGATGATCTGGATCAGGTGTGTTTGGTTAATAAGACATGGAACATGTGCAGAGCCAGTGGTCTTCCAGGAACATGGTTGAGAAACACACGGTCTAGACACACAAAAATAAAGAAGTGAAAATGGTATTTACTCAATTGTTGCTCAATTGCAAAGGGTAAGTGGATCATGCACATTAGTTAGTAATGGAATTATGTTGCCTCATTCTGTCATGACTTATATCGCCGGGAAGCACAGTAGAAATGCAGCGTTTTTGTTTAAATCAACTCAACTCAACTCACTTTATTTCTATAGCACTTTCACAAATCTCAATGATTACCAAAGTGCTGTACATAAAACACATAAAATATTATGTAAAGTATACATAAAACCAAAATACATAAACTCACATCACATGATTAAAAGCTAAAGAAAATAAGTGTGTTTTCAGTGACCTCTGAAAAGACTCTAAAGTTTAAGCTGTTCTTAAAAAGTGGAAGATCGTTCAGAATCAGAATAAAATAAAAACAATCTTTTATATATATCGACAGAAAAAACAACAACACAGAAGACACACTTAGTGATTAATGAAGCAAAAACATCAGTGTGTGTCTTCAAGACCAGCAAGGTAGATATCAAAAATGATCCTTAAATTATTTTAAGTTTAAAGGAGGGCTTCACTGTTAGCTAACCTAATTTCATCCCCATCTCTTTCCTCATCAGGATTAAAAAAAAAAGCTTTTCCAACCACCACCAGCATTTTTTGATGATTTTCACCTAAATTTGATGGCCTTCTGAATATTTTATGCTAAGAGTATATGTTTATATTAGCTATTTAGGGAAATAAAAAAACAAAGCCTCTACTTTTAAACAACAACAACAAAAATTGAATTCCATCTTCATGGGTTCATGTTTTTTTCAACCCAGGCTCATTGCAGATACATACCCAGGTCTAAATATCTGGGGATATCAAAAATATGTAATCGGAGGTACGTCTGCTTGCAGTTTTTGTGTTTGCAAATCTGCCTAAGGCGACTATGTACACTTTTTGGTGATCTCAAATTTTACTTGTGTGTCCTCTTCTCACATAAATCCACCAGAGGGTGCAACATACACTTTAGCCGGCCAGGCCAGCTTGCTGTCAACAAACAGATGGAACCATCCTTCCCTAAACCCAACCGATAGTGTTTTTAAAAAAGATTAAGAAAAAGAAAAGCCATAGTGGATGTGTGATTTCGCCACATTGTCATCCTGTTGTTTATTTGTTTTTTATTTTTGGTTTGTGTTTTACTTGGATGAACCCCATCGTCACAGTCAACTCCACCAACGTACACGGCAAGCTACTGTGCAAACTGTTAACAGCGGAAAAACTGCCCACTTGGAGGTAAGCGATCAGTGGCAGCACGAAAAGGAACAAAAGCTGTTGGTGGCATCATACCACCCTATAGCGTTCGTTTTAAAACCTCAGTGAAGTCAAACATACCTCTGGGTACGTAATTTGCACTCTCCTGAAATGCAGACAGGGGTACATATCCACAATGAGCCTGTGTTAGACTTGAATGCAGATAGGTTTAATAAACAATACAACTTTTTTACAAGGGAAATTATTTTGCAAATATGTCTAAACCATTGCAGGTTAATATAGAGCCAAGCCCTGATTTAGCAACTGCTAGAATTGGAAAAAGTTAGACGCTCGTAAAAATGTGCAAATGTTTTATAATTTACTTAACAAATGCCTTTTCTCGTCAATAGCAGGGAAAAAGTTAATATTTATCATTATCCATTCTGAGGGTATAAGCAAGTGTTTTCCAGATATACATTTATTTAAAAAAGAGGGTTTTATCTTATCAAGCAGCTCTTGTGAATATAGTACTTTTTCAGTAATAACCACCATTTCTTTGGCTTTGTTTGTAGCATATTTGAAGGACTGTGGCTATAGTTACACCACGGTAAACACAAATTAACCATGGTTCTGGTACACTAACCATAGTTTAAGTATTTGTAGTTGAAGTAATACGCACCATACACATAGTAACAATTCTGTAAAAAAGATCCAAATATATTCTTATGGCTGCAGTCTAACATCTGCTATTGATATTTATTTATTAGTTTTTCTTATTGTCATTAAATTTATTATCATCCTTGGCCATTTGCATTTTTTAAAGTTCACAAATTGTCATTCTGACAGACTTTTGAAGAAAATAAGCTTAATTTGTGTAATATCATATGTAGCCTGTGAGGGATTGCTTATATAAATCATAAAGATATGATACAAAATTATACACACCTTTTATTCAAACAAAAAGGCTTATTTTGGAAAGTTTTTGTTTTTGTTATTACACTATAAAACTACTGTGTAAGTTTTACCTAAAAAAATTGAGGCGACTATTTGCGTCAGCCTTTTGAGTATTTCAAACTCATTTTATTTTAGTTTGCCCTATTAGACTTTGCATGTTCTCAACTTACACTTTCAAGTAACATCAACTTAATTTGATACATTTTCAACTTGTAATTTTAAGTTTGTCAAGTTCATTTTTAAGTAAAATTTACTTATTCTAATAATCCACACAGTATTTTAAGTAACTATTATTCGGTGAAACTTGTTCCTTTAAGTAATGCTAACATAATTGTGTTATTTTTCTATCTATATTAAGTTTGGTAAATCTTTAAAAACCACACATATAAAATATTTGAAAAACATTCATCTTTATTTTTCTACAAGAATCAAATAATAAACACAAATGCAATCATTCAATTGATAAACCCTTAAAGTTTTACAGAATTAAATTAACAATACATTTCTTATTGTGAGTATTATTTTACACAGTGTTAAAACATCATTTCAACTTTATTTGATAATATTTTATAATTACTCTGGAAAAGACCACATCTTTAATCTATAAATGACTGAGATACTGATAAAGGGTTGTAGTTCACTCAAAAACTAAATTCTAATTATTTACAGTCTTACATTAGATTCTTTAATAACTATTTTGCAGTATTTTTTAAAGTGAAGATGCATATTTCTAGTGTAACTTTTCCAAAGTAATTCCTCACTGACCGTAAACTTGCATCACTTCAATGAATAATTTTTCCTACGTTAGTATTTTCTGAAAGCTCAGCAGAAGCACTTCCTCTAATAGATGCTATAAACTTCAACCTGTACATGAGATCGACTCACAGACCTTCAGCGAGAGCTCAGAATGAAGACGCTGCTGCTTTCCCTCCTCTGTAAGTGGATTTCTGCTCATTATCAGTGTTATTGAGTGTGATTCAGTCTTGATCGGATGATCTGAATGGTGTATTTCTTGTGTTTGTGCAGGTTTTCTGGTGTGGAATCAACACACTGAAGCTTTGACTGATCAACAGGTGACTTTAGGAGAGACTGTGACTGTAGCCTGTGAGTTTAGATTAAAAGCTGTTGTTTGGTTTGTGATAAAACCGTCAGCTCGTCCGATGATGATCATGAGGACTTTTGGAACTGAAGATGCTGAATATTATGATGGAAAACTGCGCAGCAAATATTCAGAGGGAAGCAGAAGCCACTTAATAATCAATAATGTCAGTGCTGACGATCTGGGAGATTATTACTGTATTAAACCAGGCTTTGCTTTGAACATCAGTGATGGTATCAGACTACACACCTCTAGTAAGTATTTAACTGTAATAAACAAATGATATTTATTAAAATCTTGTGAAATAAGTTACTTTACCTGTGCTTTTCTAATTAAAGACTGAAGAGGACTATCTTCTGTAAATTACTGGTAAGTTTTGATTCACTGCAGTACAAAGTAATCTTCGTAAATGTGAATTAGCAGCTAAACCATGCTTTTATTATTTATTTAGAAGTCTGACATGATGTTTCGAGAGAATAACGCTCATCCAGACCAACGGCTGTGATGTTACTCCTCAAAAGGAGATATATGAATTGGTGACAAGTTGAGAGATTGATTATGCTTGCTTCAAATAATCAGAATTATGTGCTGCTTGAATGTTTAAAGAAAAAAAATGACTTTCTAGGTTTTAAAACAGTGTATTTGTAATAAAAATGACTAATATCTGTCTGCTCGGCACTTGAAGTGTTCATCAAGATTTATAATAAACGTTTGCTTGCATTCAACTTTGTAATGTTTTGGATTTTGTATGTCTCTGTCTGAGTTGCTAATTAATATCAGATCTAATTCATTTCAATCCATGTTTCATCAGTAATTGTGCTTTTGTGATTTATCAAAATGTGGTAATGATAGTTGTTGGTTAACAGCTGGACTGCCTATGAGATCCACTAGAGGCCACTCTATTCATTATCTTCCCTTACAATTCACTTGGACTACACTTCCCATAATCGACTGCACTGGTTACTCAACCCCAGCTGTTGCGCATATTACCTAAGACACTGGCTTTATCTGAATTCACCCCTACTCCCTTATTCACAATAACCTACATTAGGTCACTAATATAGTTCACTTAAACTCAGGCACCAAGTGGACTGGAAGAGATGCCATTTTGTTTTTGTTTTGCAGGTTGATAAATGCTGATTAGATGATTGGATTTTAACTTCTTGCACATCCCCTTATATAATACTTAGGGAGCTGTCTTGTCACCATCCTGCACTTTGTCTCCATTCCTCTAGGGGTCCCTGTATTTCCCCTCCTCCTTTGTTCTTCCTCGTGTGTTCTTGTATACTTAATTTTGATCACCTGTGACTAGTTCTAGTCTGTGTGTTTGTCACTTTGTATTCCTCACTCGGTTTTTGAGTTATCCCTGGTGAACTTGCCTTGCGGTCCCTTGATCTCCTAAGCTGTCTAAGTGTTATTTTCCTTGTTGCTGGCTGCCATATTGTCTATTTGTTTTCTCCCCTCGAGGAGTTTGCTTTACATGTTTATTATACTGTTAAAATATTTTGTAAACCTCATTCTGAGAAGAACCTAAGTTGTTTGTTTTGCTACCACATTTTTGAGAAGAATCTAAGTTGACCTTTTTTTTTTTTTTTAAATAAATCCTTGTTTCCTGGATTCCCTCTTGGAGTGTTTTCGTTTGGGTTCAACCCAGAGACCCGGGTTCAAGACCCATCTGTGACAGGTCTATTAGTAATGAAACAGTGTTTTGATCAGTGTTGGAACTATCTGTTTGTTAAGTCGTGACATATGGAGTACTGTTTCCAGGTCCAAGCCGCTACACATTTGAATTGAGAAAATATTTGTTACTGACCCCTTTTTAGTCCTTTTACACAATAAAGTGAATTTTCTAAAAAAAAATCATGGTGTAAATAACAGTCTCTGGACTTGCTGCATCACAAATACCAACATTTTAACAATTTATAAAAAATTAATCACTTTCTGGCCATCAGAATGTGATTGTGATTTTCGAAAGTATTTACATTGCTTTGTAAACGTTTCTTATTACCATTTGATCTTCCTGATATTACCAGTCTCTCCATACAGTTTGATATAGCGATTTGACCCGGAAGCTGCTTCGCATAACGTCACCCTTAACAAGCGAATACTGTGGCCTTTAGGGGTACAAATACAAATTCGTTGTTACTGTACTCAAGTACTTTACTCCACTATTTATTTTCTGACAACTGTGTACTTTTACTTCTTACATTTTTACAAAAATATCTGTACTTTTTACTCATTACATTTTTAAATCCAGCTCATTACTTTCATTTTCATGAGTTTCGTGGCGAGATCTCTATTATTTCTTGTCATTGTGCAATTTGAGCACCTTTTTGATGCAGTCCATCTATTTTCGTCTGTGTACTGCAGTCCGCGGCTTTTTCAACCAAGGCTATCACGCATGAAGATTTCGATGAGAAAGGCTAGGAGGATGACTACGCTGATGAGACAGAGGGAATCGGCGAATGTAACATGACTGATGCTGTCCTGTTCACATATTTTGCTAGATCAGATAAAACATGAAAAACATAATCGCGATTTCGAAAATAAAACACATATCATTGAAAGGGATTCCGTTTGGTCAGGTTTACCCAGCTTTCTGCTTAATTGTCCAACATGTTTACAGTAATGTCATGGTGTTTAAAAATAATAATAATAATTCTAACATTCATGTAGTGCTTTTCTGGGCACTCAAAGCGCTTTACACAATTGGGGGGGTGGAGGATGGGGGATCTCCTCATCCACAACCAGTGTGCAGCATTTACCTGGATGATGCAATGGCAGCCATTTTGCGCCAGACCGCACACTACACACTAGCTGATTGGTGGAGAGGGGACAGAGTTATGAATCCAATTATAATATGGGGAGGGTTAGGAGGCCATGATGTAGAGAGGCAGTGGGCAAATTTGGCCAGGATGGGACTTTTAACTACCACGGCGAGTCGGGACCTCGGTTTAACATCTCATCCGACAGATGGCGCTCACTGAGCAGTATAGAGTCCCCGTCACTATACTGGGGCATTAGGACCCACACAGACCGCAGGTTGGGTGCCCCCTGCTGGCCTCACTAACACCACTTCCAGCAGCAACCTAGCTTTCCCATGTGGTTTCCCATCCAGGTACTGACCGGGTGCAGCCCTGCTTAGCTTCAGTGGGTGACCATGTCAAAAAACAAATAAACCAAAAAACAAATTAATTCAAAGCACATAAAACTAAATACAACGTCTCATCATTTGTTCTCGGAAAATAATTAAGCAGTGTCTCAACGTCCATATGAAAGCATCTGGCTATCAGTCTTTGACATGACTGGACTTTGCTCCGCAGCGCCCCCACACCTTGATGCTCAGGACAAGTATAGCATGTGTAATTATCTTTTTTTTTAAAAGTGAGGTATAAATCGCCGCCATGCATGAATGATATTTTTGCACTTTTACACATAATAATCCATGGTCACATTACACAATACTGACACCGCACTTAAAAATGACACATTATGAATATTTTTGAGACCCCCAAAATACCACAAATCATGTTTTTATGCCTTATTTAGGGAGGCCGAGCTCCCCCTAGCTCCCTCGTAGTTCGCACCTTGGTTTCGATTTACAAAATTAATTGTTAATTTAACAATTAAATAGTAACTTATTTAGAAACTTTCAAGGATAGTATTTCACTGTAGATGCCATCTTGTGGTCAAATGAAGAAATTAATTGCGCTTGCAAACTCTCACTGGTTTATTGACCTTATTCTTCAATGTGGAAGTGTGCTCGTTTTGGAGATTGTTTTAGAACTTCCGATTCAGTTGCCTATGGGAGAAATGATTAGGAATAATAAACCACAGAAAATAGTCAAACTACTTACTCTACAAACAAGTGTTTGCATTACTATACAGACAAAGCAGAATAATATAATAAGAAAATATCAATTTGTAACGCCAAGCAGCATAACAAGCTGTTTTTAATGTCTAAAAATGAATGGAAGTGAATGAGAACGGAAGTCTCGAGCCAAAAAGTTTCAAATGGCTGCGCCCGCTCGAACGTAAAGAATAAGGTGAACAGGTATTTTCTAGTCCTAGTCTAGTATAGAGTACGTTGGTTGTAAGCTCGTTATTCTAGTACATTGTGGGATTGATTGAGTGCACTTCGGAACATCCAATATGATTTCAGACACAACTACGAAAGGATGCTTTTTTTAAGTAGTTCACTATGTGAAGTTTATTTATAAACTAATTTCGACAGCTGTTCCAGCATTAGCTTGTGACAAATTATCCAATCAGTTGATTCCTAACTCACTATAAATAACCAGAGTTTTCTTATCTCGACATCTTCGTCTTGAAGAACCATCCCCCGCCTCCTTCCCCCAACCCCCCTGTTGAACACTTCAAGAGTTCACACTTAGCTGATGATTGATTATAAGCAAGTTTGGCATGCTGTCTCGGGAGAGAGCCCTGAGCTCAAAGGTTTTTGAGCCCTGGGCTCCCTCCCGTTTGGAGGGTGAGAGGGGAGCCTTGAGCTCAGGTAGATCTCAACAACTCCCCCTTGATAAAAACTGATGACTAAAAATTGAATGCTATGAAAAGATATGCGGCATGGTGAGAGATTAACTGTAGTGCAAAATTTAGATTTATCAATTCACTTGTTGTGCATGTTTTTGGAATGTGGGACGAAACCGGAGGACCCGGGGAAAACCCACGCAAGCACGGGAAGAACATGCAAACTTCACACAGAAACGACCACCAGCCTGTTAAAGGACTAGAACCGGTGATGTTTTTGCTGTGAGGCGACAGTGCTAATCACTGGGCCACCGTGCTGCCCGATGGAGGGAAAGGTGAAGAGGTAGGGGGGGGATTCTTCAAATCGAAGATGACTGAAGTGAAAAACCCTGGCTCTTTATAGTGGGTTAGGAATGGCCTGATTGGTGGATCATACATGCTAATGCAGAACCAGCCGTGTTCAATCATAATCACGTGCTCCTCTCGAAATTAGTTTGTGAATAAACTTCACAAAGATATTTTAAAGAATGCTGCTTACCCCAATTACTTCCCAATGAATTCGTTTTTCCTACATTTAAAGGTAGGTCCCAGCAACCAGCATTCTTCAAAATATCTTTGTGTTCAACAAGAGAAGTAAATTGATAAAAGTTTAGTCACACAAGGGAAAGTAAACGATGAGGTGATTTTCATTTTTAAACAAACCCTTTAAATAGAGTTATCGACAGTGGGAGGATAGAGATGTTCTCTTCCTGAAGCTGCACTTCCGCTCACATTCACAATAAAGTCAACCATCTAACTGCATCTGAGTTACACAATCGCAGAATGAAGACGACACTGCTTTTACTCCTCTGTAAGTTTCACTTCATGTTTGATTTTAGTAAAATTTTCTCACAATCTGATTTTTTATTGTCGTGTAAATGATGTACATAAATGTTTTATTTTCACAGATCTGCTGCTGTGGTGTCAAACCATAGGGAGTTTAATTGATAAACGGGTGAATTTAGGAGAAAACGTGACTTTAGACTGTCAGATTGATTTAAAAGAGCTGCATTGGGTTTTCCAGAAACTGACAGATTCTCCAGTGCTGATACTGAGAACTTACTCATCAGAATCTACATCATCTCTTATACCAGAGGAAAGATTCAGAGGCAAATATTCATCCCTCACTTACAGCCGTTTGTTTATTAGCAACATAACTATTGATGAATTAGGAATATATTACTGTATAAAAAGATACAGTTTGGGTTTACAGCTTAGCAACGGCACCAGACTTTACATCACTGGTAAGCTTGTGAATAAATCATGGCAAACCTGAATTGTTGCCAGATATAAATACAGCATTAAACTATTTTATTTTATATTGTTTAGCTTTTATTTTGGTTAGAGATCAACATAATGTTAATGCATATTTCATATTTCTTAGACACAAATCTCTTACCAGAAGCAGCAGAAGATGAGAGTCAGACAGAACCAAAGTCTCAATATCAGACGACGCAGCAGGCTCTGATAGTTTTATACATCATACTGAACATCGTGATGTTTTCTGCAGTAATAGGTGAGGTCGCAGGATTCTGTTTAATGTAAAATAACAGATAATACTCAACACTTTATGATACATATCTTGCAGTTTAGGATGTTAAATGAGAAATGTTGGTGCTGTTTTAAGCCCTATTTCAGATCAAACTTCAACTGTGTAAGAAAAGACGACAACAAAATGAGGAACTGGAGAAGATTTTCTGCACAAATGCGGAAGCGGTATGACATTATCTCTCATTCACTCCTCTAAAGGTGTTGTGATCTTTCTATGTGGACATCAGAATCTCATTTCTGTTTTGTTTTGTAGTTTTCTGAAGTGGAGTTTCGTCTGTTTCACCAAAGGAACAACTTTGGTCCTTTTCAAAAACCAATGACAAAAACTAGACGCATATAATTATTATTATTATTACAGTCTACAGAATCATGTTCTGCTGAATAATGAAAGTAAAATAATGTTCGCTTGATTAATGACTTGTTTCAAATTGACTGATGTTTGTAAATTTTACATAGGTAATGTAAAAATGATGTTTTCAGCATGCCTTCAGTTTGATTTTGTCTTGATAACTATTTTTAATATTAATACAATAACTGTATTTTGTTCAGTATTCATTTCCTTTTTGGTTTTATCAACTAAAAATGATGTAAATAGACAATAAGCAATAAAAAATTAAAAGTAAAAAATTTGGGTTGGTATATTTTTTACTTGCAAAAAAATAATTTACATTTGAAAATATTACTGCAATAGAAATGTTTCAGTTTCGACTGTTTTTTATGCTTTCTATTTGAAAATGTTTGAAATGTAATTTATTCATGTGATGATATTGCATTTTCTGCAGCCGCTAGTCCAAATGTTGTACAGCCTGGTGTTTTCGAAATTAATTTCATGATGTGGTTAACTGAACAGTCAGTAATTATATTATATTATATTATATTATATTATATTATATTATATTATATTATATTATATTATATTATATTATAGTTGTTTGTTCTAATGTTGTGTATGTGTGGTGTTAATACACATTTTAATATAGTTTGTAAATGTTTTCGGTATTGATTCTAAAATGCATTGTCTCACATTTAAGGCTTTAAATACTGTAGTAACATTTTTCTGTCTAACTACAATCCAACTCGCTCTTTAAGATCTCAAAACTCAGGGCTTCTGGTAGTACCTAGAATAGCTAAGTCCACTAAAGGAGGTTAAGCGTTCTCATATATGGCTCCTAAACTTTGGAGTAGCCATCCTGATAATTGTCCGAGCCTCAGACACACTCTCTCAGTTCAAAAGTTGATTAAAGACATGTCTTATTATTAAAGCATATTCACAATGCATCAAACAACTGTAGGATGCGTAAGTTTGCTCCATGCAAGTGAGTGGGCTTGACAAACTAACTGTAGGACACACTCTTCCTGTCTTAATGTTAGAAATACTTCTATGTTTGATATGTGTGTATATATGTGTGTGTGTGTGTGTGTGTGTGTGTGTGTATATAGGACACTATATTATATATTATTTATATATATATATATATATATATATATATATATATATATATATATATATACTAAATAATTGCAGGTTAACTATGTTTACATATAATGTCCGCGCTATACACAACTACTTATCTTTTCTGATTTTGATTGTAATGTAATAATGTGCACCTTGTTAAATTTCATGGAAAAGGGAAATTACTTAAAATGCATTGTTGTTTAATATCTAACAAAAAATTTAATAGAAAAACTGATTTGATATTAGAATTTGTATGAATTCGTATGATCTAATTCATACAATTTAGTACGATTTGCTCATCATCCAATGAAGGTTGGGGTTAGGGGTGGGGTGCCACGTCTCCTTTTTAAAATCATACATTTTGTACAACTGAACATGTACGAATTCGCCACTAAACTGACAAAACGTAAAATACTTACGTTTCCTCATGAGATCAGGCTGGTATATTTCACAATACTTTTCTCATAAGCTCTCAGAAGCAAAACAAATAAAATGTGAGCGAATACAAATTTAAGCAAAATATGAGCACGTCCAATCACTACTTTTAATGAATGCATACAGAATCTACATCAACATTACTCAGCTTTATACTTTAATAAGTATCTAGTTTTTCTTTGGATTGGCAATATTTTCGCCCACTTCCACACAGCTGAAATAATGTAAAATATTATCATTTACTAATTTTTCTCTATCTGAAATTATTTAAAAAAAAAATTTTTAATGTGATGTAAAAACTACATTTTCATCAAATAAGTTGACATTAGTCCAACTGTATTTCCTGATTGGTCGCTTGTCTTGTTATTACCTTATTAATAAATATAAAATGTTTGTTAAAATGTATTGTTTATTTCCAGTCTGCAAGTTTACATAGTGTGAGAAGCATTTAGTTGACTTTACTTGGAGAAAAAAAAAAAAAAAGTATGGAGTATACCATTTATTTTTAAAACGATTTGTTTTTAATAAAAATAGCTTAATTACTTAAGATTAGTTGACTTTGCTTAAAAAATAAAGTAAATCTTTTTCTTTAAAAAACTAAGTAAATGAACTGTTTATAACTATAAATATTAATTAAATTTAACAGTTGTAAGTGACGTTTAGTGACTTTTTAAAATAAAGTACTAGTTGCTTTTTACAGTGTATTTGTAAAGGGTTTATTTACAAATTCAATGTCGATAATTGGGCCTATGTCGTAGGCCATATTGGACACTTGATAAATAAAAACGTCTGGGTGTTTAACATCTTTTTATGGTCTCACTGCTCTTTTCCACTCTGAGTGTGTTTTCTTACAGTTGTGGGTTCTTCAGCTTCATCTCTGGCCTGCTTAATGTCTGAGGTCTGTGTATAAAGTCACGCATTGTGGAAAAAACATTAACGCATGAACCTCTCGTGTCTTTGTCTTCACATTTCTGCTGGTTTGCTCTTTTATTTCGCTCAACTTGGTCAGAATTATTTCACTGCATATCTATTTAAAACAGCCACAGAATGAGGAAAGTGCAGCTTTTACTCTGTAAGTTACTATAATTTGTTTTTGTTTATTTTCATTGATTTTGTCATGACTGGACTGTTTCACAAAGTGTATTTGTGGGCAATGTTAACTTTAACATTTTCTTTATCCGTGTTTCTTCGCAGATCTGCTGCTGTGGAGTCAAACTATAAAGAGTTTATTTGATAAACAGGTGAAATTAGGAGAAAACGTGACTTTAGATTGTCAGATTGATGTAAAAGAGATGTATTGGGTTTTCCAGAAACTGATAGATTCTCCAGTGCTGATACTGAGAACTTACTCATCAGAATCTACATCATCTCTTATACCAGAGGAAAGATTCAGAGGCAAATATTCATCACTCACTTTGAGCCGTTTGTTTATTAGCAACATAACTATTGATGAATTAGGAATATATTACTGTATAAAAAGATACAGTATGGGTTTACAGCTTAGCAATGGCACCAGACTTTACATCACTGGTAAGCATTTCTAAATCACATCAAAAGTATATATTTTGTATGTGTATTGTTAAAGCTATAATTGATAAAAATGTATTATATTTACTATTCAAATTAATATTAAATTTAGGATTCAACAAATACAATTACACAATTATTGATTTTTTTATCTTTAAAAGAGGGCTCTTTTTTGCATTTTCTTTTCATTAAATAGCATCTGTGCAACAACCACACGTTGATAAATCCCTCGAGATTCAGAAGATTCTGACTGCTGCATCCTTCCTCTTAAACATTGTGCTGATTATTGCAATAATAGGTGAGATTTCTAAAAGACAATCAAGTTGAAAGCATTACAGAAAAATGGTTATTGTCATGTTTAAATTAAGCTGCTGTATGTCGTGCCTACACTGTAAAAATTGGCTTCCACACAATTGATTTGTGTTGGAACAACATGATGAAATTAAGTTAACTGCTTTTACAAATTTAAGTGGATTGAAGATAAAACAATTAAGTTGTCCTCTTCATTTTAAATAAGTGGTTTGAAAAAACAGCAAAGGTAATTTTTCGAGTGAATATTGCGACAATTTAAATCTAGTGAAATATTTATGATGAGTTTTTCTTAAGTATTGTTTTATGATGCATGTTTGACTGTAGGCCTGTCATATTTATTTTCAGAGTTGTTTAGTTAACTTGATCTAATCTAAATATATTGTGCTGTTCAAGGTTTGTTCAAGCTTAAGAAGCCCACAAAAAGTCGACAACAATGGCAGAATGTTGAACCTGTAGCTAGCACAAATGCTCAAGAGGTAAGACATGTTCTTTTTTTTTTAACTGTTTTTAAATAGTTAAACATTGACATTAGCATGTTGTTATTATTATTTTTATTTCTTATATTTATATTCTATAGTTTTCTGAAGTGGAGTTTCATCTGCACAACCCGACCAGAAACACATTTGGGAAGAAACAAAACAAGCATGATCGAGATTAAATTCTTTCACAATGAACTAAAGGTTTTCTGCTAAATATTGATGAGTCTGTTATGTTTTTTTTTAAATATGTCATATATTGTTAAGCTAAACATGTACGTAATGCAAATTCTTAGCTTCTCTTAGTTCTACTTTATTCTTGATTTTTTAAAGTGGTCTTCTACTTGAAAAAATACTATTGTAATTTAAAGTAAATAGAATAGTGTTTTATAGTAAACTACTTGAAGTAATCTGTTGTGGTATTTGTAAAGTTGGTTATAATGGACCTTAAAATGAGTTTAAAAAAATAAAAAACTGCTTTTATTCTAGCCAAAATAAAACAAATAAGACTTTCTCCAGAATAAAAAATATTATCAGACACACTGAAAATTTCCTTGCTCTGTTAAACATTATTTGGGAAATATTTCAAATAGAAAAAAAAAATAATCTTGGGCTAATAATTCTGACTTCAACTGTAAGTGTGGAACAATCCCTTCTTCATTACAATATCTATAAAAAATATTTCTGGAAAGGCAAAGTGATTTATAAATAATTTTCATATTAAAAAATGAATTATCATCTAAAAATATGTTTAAAAAACTCATAAACATTAATTTTTAAGTTATATAATACAAAACATCTGGTAAAACAAAACTAGGTATTGTAAGCTAAACAATTAAGGCATTTTTAATAAACATTTGAAAATAATTTTCTGAAAAATACATTTTTATTATTGATATCAGCACCTTTTGGCGTTTGCTTTCCACTACGCATGTGAGCTGGCAAAAGTCCTGCATATGCAAAGTGTTCATGCAGACATTTTAGAATAGTAAAACTAATCAAACATCGTGCATATCTTGTTAAAATATTTTTGCATAATTATATTTCTATTTTAACATTAAGTAAATTAAATCAACTTTTCAGTGATTACAAATGTTTTATATTGCACATGGGAGAGCGTATTTCTGTGAAAAGTGTTGTGAGAAGTTTAGCAAAACAAAATATCTTTTCATTTATGTTAAATACTTTTTTTTTCTTTATTGTAAATTGAAAAAGTGCATTTACACAGAAATAAACTTTTTTAAAAACTTTGTTTAAAAGTGTATTTGATGTTTTATATTTACTGAAAATAAATTGACACATTTTTGATATAGCAAAGTGCCTTTAAATAGTTAGTATTTGACATTTGACTGCACTTGTTAAGGTACAAAGTGTCTCGTCACTGTAATGGTAACGTTACCTTCATGGATCAGATTTGTACCTTTGATGAAGGCACAATATATCTGCAAGTTTTAAAAACCAAAGGTACATTTTGGTGTCCCATGGTACAAATCATGTCCTTAAAGGTACAAACTGCAATGGTACATATTTGTTTCTCTGTCCTAAGGTAAAATTCTGTTCCATAAAAAGGTACTGTCCCATTGACAAGGATTTGTTCCTTCTTAGGTCCAACATTTTACCTTTTTTCAGAGAGTGTACTCACCCATCCGCCGATAGACACGACGACTTCCTCCTGTCGTCGTCTCAGTCGTGTTTGTGTCTGTCTTTTATTTACGACTGAAAAGTCCTTCCATAGTTTTCTCGACTTGGCTGAGCAATACAAAAATAGGCACATTAACTTTACCTGCTGATATGAAGATGGAAGTCTGAAGACACTCGCTGAGGTAAACTGAATTGAGGTATTTAAAAACGGAAGTAGGCTTTAAAACAAATTACAAGTGCTTAGGCTATAAAACTAATTTAATTTTAACTATTTAATTGAGGGTGTAATACAGCATGTTTGATTTCTAATCACACGAGTTCAGTTCATTTGTGTGAGGTGAATTTCCCTAAAGTGAGACTTTATTTATTTATTTTGGCATTTCCGACTTCTGTGACATATTTTGATGTTTGGCCAAAATATAAAATCCAGTATCAAAAACAAATGAATTAAATTAATTAATTATAAACAAAAATAGCTCAAGAGGTATTTTTTAAAAATCCATATAGAGATAAACTGTAAAAAGAAGTCCTGGCTGCCTTGAATTTTTAAGCTGAATCAAATTAACCTTATGAGTCCATTGAACTTATATTGTGTTAAACTGACTTTAAACAGCTTGCGTAACTTAAAAAAATTAAGTTAGAACATGATTAACCTAGTTTAATAAGTTACAATGATCTAAAAACATAAACAGTCATGACTAATTAATATTATAATATTTTACAGTGTACATACAATAGATCAGTGTTTCTCAGCTACATTCCTGGAAGACCACCAGCGGTGCATGTTTTGGATATCTTCTTTGTATGTCAAAGCCATTACAGGTCTTTCAGCCTCTGCTAATGAGCTGCTGATCTAAATCAAATCAGGTTAAGGAGACAGGGAAAATGTGCAGAGCTGGGTGATCCTCCAGTAACGTGGTTGAGGAAAAACTGCTGTAGATTCATAATATCTAATATTTTAACAATTAAGAAAAGATTATCACTGTTTGGCGTGTTTACATAAAGGCTAGAATCATGATATTTGGGGATAACCTATCACAGCACTCCATTACAATACTGT
Organism: Danio rerio; assembly: GCF_052040795.2. Lineage (NCBI taxonomy): Eukaryota > Metazoa > Chordata > Actinopteri > Cypriniformes > Danionidae > Danio > Danio rerio. The sequence continues at coordinate 11,681,722 of NC_141042.1, forward strand.
TTTAAGAAAGGAAGAAATAGGCGTCTCGCAACGTGTCTCGATTCCACTAAAGAAACGTGTAGCCAAAATGTCTCAGGTTAGATATGGGGCTGTTGTTGCCTAATATTATGACATTTGGAGCCAGAGTGTGCAGTGAACCAAATTCCCACCAAAGGCCATTCTGACAAACAATACCATTTTATAGCATAAAATAACTAATTGAAAGCTCATTTACCAGGAAAATTAAGAGTAAAACTTGAACATTATTAGCAAATGAGATACAACAAATGGTGGAAACCATCACTTTAAATATTTTTTGTCATTATTATTTTTATAAGCTTTGAATCTTGCTCCATTTGTTTAGGGTCGGGTTTATAGTGTAAACTGCAGACAGCCACCAGGGGGCGATGAAAATGTTAATTCCCTCACTTTGGCTTTTACTTTCGTTTTTTCTATGGCTTTAACCCCTTCAGACCCTGCGGTCATTACAATGGACATCCCATGACATCCCATTTTTCTGAAATTTGGAACATAATTCAGGTCTAAAGGGGTTAAATATAAAGCACATTTGGTGTACAGTAGCACTGTTTAGTGTTTACTTCTTGCCATCTGATAAGACTGTTATCCAGAAATGGTGACATTAAAAAAATGTTGAAATGTGGATAAAGGTTTTTGCATTTCAGACTACTCAAATTGTAGATTTTCCCAAATCCTATTTGGAAAAATATTGTCTGGGATTCAGCTTAACTCAGGAAAGATCAATTAACACCGACCACATCAAGATATATCACTTGACCTCACTTACAAGATGGCAACAAGTCCTGTTTCCAACAAGTATGACGAGTCATGTCAAACTTGAATCAAGAATTATACGTTAACTTAACATTCATTCATTCATTCATCCATTTTCTTGTCGGCTTAGTCCATTTAATAATCTGGGGTTGCCACAGCGGAATGAACCACTAACTTATCCAGCATTTGTTTTATGCAGCGGATGCCCTTCCAACTGCAACCCATCACTGGGAAACATCCATACACACTCATTCACACACTTACACTACGGACAGTTTAGCCCACCCAATTCACCTATTTCACATGTCTTTGGATTTGTAAGGGAAACCGGAGCACCAGAAGGAAACCCACATAAACACAGGGAGAACATGCAAACTCCACACAGAAACGTCAACTGATCCAGCCGAGGCTCAGCGACCCTCTTGTTGTGAGGCGAACGTGCAACCCACTGCGCCACCTTGCAGTCGTTAACTTTACATTACATTATATATTTTGTATGCATGTCACTGTTTTTAAAATAAAAGACAGCATTTCAGAGTGGTTTTGTTCAGTGTTTTGCAATAATCTAAACAAAAATGCTAAATGGGACTATGGGGGAAACCGGAGCAGCCAGAGGAAAGTCACACCAACAAGGGTAGAACATGCAAACTCCACAACTGGTTCAGCTTGTACTCAAACCAGCGACCTTCTTACTGTGAAGCGACAGTGCTAACCATGGAGACACTGTGCAGCCCGACATAATCAGACATATTTAATCATTTGTTATTTAAGCATTTACATTGTTAATTTTTTTTTAATCCAGTCAAAGAAGGATATAGGATAATTAGGGATAAAATATTGCATTATATCCTGTATTCATGTTTCTGAATCTGTAGCAATGATGTAGCCTAGCTTAAAGGACTATAATTCGCAAACATTCGTACATCAGACTCGTTAGCATGAAAGTAAGTTAGCAAAACCACATGCTATAGTGCTGTCAGAAAATAGCCAAACACAACTGTCTGCAAGTTTGTCCTTCTATTTTGTTTTTAAAAACAGATGCAAGCAATAAATTTAAAACTATTTTTTTTTCCAAAACAAAATAGCTACAAGCTTTTGGTGCTCTATGACCTGCTTACAGAATGAGTAAACAGTGCGGTCAGTTCAAGTACAGCTTCTGCATCCTCTTTTCAAGGCTGTCTTTTAGTTTCCTTTGAAAAAAAAAAAAAACTCATTCTGTGCGTCTGTGGTAGCACTTCCGCTTATATATTCACAGTTAAGTTAACCAGCTTACTGCATAACAGCCGAACGACCGCAGAATGAGGACCGTGCTACTGCTACTTGTGTGTAAGTTAATTGATGTACTATCATTTCAGTGATGTGTACATGACTGAATACTTGTAAAGGCTGAGTTATGATGTTTTATCTTTGCAGATCTGCTGCTGTGGTGTCAAACTGTTGAGAGTTTGTTTGATAAACGGGTGAATTTAGGAGGAAACGTGACTTTAGACTGTCAGATTGATGTAAAAGAGATGTATTGGGTTTTCCAGAAACTGACAGATTCTCCAGTGCTGATACTTCGGACTTTCTCAACAGAATCTACAGTATCTCATATATTAGAGGAAAGATTCAGAGACAAATATTCATCCCTCACTTACAGCCGTTTGTGTATTAGTAACATAACTATTGATGAATTAGGAATATATTACTGTATAAAAAGAGAAAGTACAACTATACAGATCAGCAACGGAACCAGACTTTACATCACTGGTAAGCATTTCTAAACCATATCAAGTGTTATATATAATATGTACTGTATATTGTTAGAGCTATAAATGATCAAAATTAATTATTTTTGTTATTCTAATGAATATTAAGTTATGTTTTGAGACTTTAATAAATGTAATTAAACACTAATTGATTTTTTTAATCTTTAAAAAATATGTTTTTCATTATCTTCTCTTTTAACAGAATCTGCTAAAGATCACAATCAATCCGAGTGTAACAAGCAACAACCACAAGTTGATAAATCTCTCGAGACTCAGAAGATTCTGACTGCTGCATCCTTCCTTTTAAACATTGTGCTGATTATTGCAATAATAGGTGAGATTTCTGACACACAATCAAGTTAAATGCACAGAAACATGATTAATGTCATGATCAAATTAAGCTATGTCATGCATAGTGTCATTTAAATCCAGTGAAAGTTTTGTGATGAGCTTGACATAAATGTATTGTGCTGTTCAAGGTTTGTTAATGTCCAAACTTAAGAAGCCAACAAAAAGTCAACAACAATGCCAAAACGTCCCACTAGAGCCACTCGAGGACTTAAACGCACAGGTGAGACATGTATTGCAAAATAACTGACAAATTATAAGCAATCATTGGTTTAAGCTGGTCTTTTTTGGTTTGCAATAGTGAGAATTACTTATATTATTAATTAAATTACCCATTACATTGTTATTAATTAACATCTACCCCAACACTACCCCTCAACGTAATTTAAAAATGATTTCTCTAGTGTCACAAAGTTCTTCATTATGCTATATACCAGTGTTTTTCAACCACGTTCCTGGAAGACCACCAGCTCTGCCCATTTTCCGTGCCTGCTTAACCAAACACACCTGATTCAGATCATCAGCTCATTAGCAGAGACTGAAAGCCCTGTAATGGGTGTGACAGACAAAGGAGGCATCCAAAACATACAGTGCTGGTGGTCCTCCAGGAACTTGGTTGAGAAACATTGCTTTATACCACTGGTCTCGAACTCAATTCCTAGAGGGCCACAGCTCTGCACAGTTTAGCATCCAATCACTTCCATCTCACACCTGCTTAATAGTCTCTAGTCAGTGCCAGACTGTAGGGTTGAGGGGCCCTAGGCAAGATTAAAAACTAAATTGGGTCCACTGGTGTAAAAACAGTAAAAAAAAAAAGAACAAAACAAAAAATATTACAAATTGTAATATTTGAGTGTATACATTTTTCATTACCTGTCACATATTTAACCTATAATACATATGTAAAGATATTTATTCATATATAAACAAATAAGTTTGTAAGTATTGCAAAGTACTGATAAATAATTTTTTATGCATAGCAGAACATTACTTTGAGCTCGCTTTTTTCCTCTGCTTTTCTTTTCTTCTTTTCTTCGGTTCCAGAAAGATGCCGTTTAGACGCCTTTTTTATTTCAGATTAAAATCTGATTCATGTTTTATTACTTAAGACTTTTTCAGGTTTATATCGAAAGAGAGCAATTTAGAGAGATATGTAGAATCTGTGTAGGAATACGTGACGTCATTCTAGTTTACCCAATAGCTGATTGTGTGCAGTGTTATGCAAAATAGAGTGTGGTGCTGCTGGGTATATTTCTAATATTTTATGGTTTTATTTACACTGTTGTGTATTTATTATCGTTTTCAGCTTTGTCATGTATAAATTATACAGAGCTATTCTTATAATGAAACGTTTTTTTTCTCATTGTCGTTGTGAATTGTATCACGTTTAATGGGGTTTGTGCATTAAATGTACACGCTTGTCCTTACAATAAATATTCAAGAGCAGCTTTCGTGGGGCCCTCCAAGAAACGGGGAGCCATAGGCGATCCCTTTATTGCCTGTAGGACGGGCCGGCCCTGTAGTCTTGAACGTCTTGATTAGTTGGATCAGGTGTGTTTGACTAAGGTTGGAGCAAAGCCCTGCAGAGCTGCGGCCCTCCAGGAATCTAGTTTGTGATTGAATCATGCTATAAAATGATGTGCGCATGCAAAAGTATCCGCAGCTGCAACTTTTAGAGCAGTGTTTCTCAACCACGTTCCTTGAGGACCACCAGCACTGATGTTTTGGATGTCTCCTTTTTCTGTCACATCCATTACAGGTCTTTTAGTATCTGCTGATGAGCTGTTGATCTGAATCAGGTGTGTTTGGTTAAGGAGACATGTAACGTGTACATCTTGTGGTCCTTCAAGAATGTGGTTGAAAAACACTGCTCTAGGTTTAACCACCAGCTTAGATCCACAAAGAACCAGTTTAAACCAGCAGCCATGGTTCAAAACCTGTTTTTTTAGAGAATTAACAGAGAATTACATTTGGGCAAAACATTTGTACAAAATTTCCGGTAAGCAGTGAAAAAGGTTCATCAGCGTACAGTGTTTCTCAAAGAGCTTATGGCGTTTCTAAACTCTCTTGTGAAATGCTGGCAATAAAGGTCCTTTAGGGGATTTCACAACTCAAGCTGTGAATTTTGCTAAACAGCTTGAAAATCGGAAAAGATTTAAAGCAAGATTGCTTATGTTTATACTTTACTAAATGTTCTTTTAATTTACTGACGTTTAATATCATGTATGAGGAGACAGTGTTTATAAAAAGGCTAATATCATACTTATATTCTATTATATACACTGTACAAATATTTCTGCTCATAAACAGGTTCTGTATTTTGTAATTCACAAGTGTTTTCTGTTTGATTATGGTTGTGAATTGCATTATGGTATAGTTTTTTTCTCTGCTCCGAACACTTTTTATGTTTAAAATTCAACTCTGCAGTTTTATTAGTGACTTTTATTGACATTTTAGTAGTTTGAGACAAGATATTGTTTAAGAAATAATATATAATATATAACTAAGTTTGTAAAATAACATTTATAAGCTTATTGCTGGGTTTTTGTACCGTAATTTACAACACTGACCAGACAGTATATCACTTTAAATAATTAAAAATGTCAACAAAAGTAATTTTTAAAAAAACCTTTCAACATCAAAAGCTTTTAGAAGATCAATGTCCCATAATGCAATTCAAAACCAAAAAAAAAAAAAATCACAAAATATGAAAATTTAAAATTTAAAGATATTTATATTTATATATTTTTTTCTTGCAGTATTCTGAAATCGAGTTGCCAACACATGTCAGAACAGAAAGTCCTCATCAGGTAAATGGCACTTATGTACTTCTTCAAAAGCCAAGGCCACAGACGAGGTAGACAAAAAAGCTAAATCGAGCAGAGATCAAAACATCATGAAAGCTGCAAAGTTGCTCCGAGAGGATTTGACACCTTGTTGTGGGCTTGTTCTAATTATTTTTAGACTATTGTTAAAAGATGAATCATAACCACGTGTTTCCATCACTGTTTGCTTGAACTATTTATACAATATATAAAATGTTGAATGTTGCTATATGTATTTGTTGACATATGCATCTTGAAGGATGTTGTTTGAGGTTACAGTGAGTGTCAATGATAACAATAAACACAGGCCTTATTACGCTCAAGTGAATCACAATGAAGCTTATCATGAACTGTTTGTAACATTTTGATTCAACGTGAAGACGTAGCCTAATATACATTTCTGGAGATTGCGAATTATGTAGCCAGAAGTACGTATAGCTGCATTTCGTCGTTAAAATGAACACTACAGGGCAGTATGACATCATTCCTGTTCGCACTTACCGGCTGACTGCTTCCCTCCGTGTGGACGACTTTTCCTGCTGTTACCAGTTTGTCCGGTTATCTATCTATATTCTTATAGGACTGGGCAATATGGCAAAAATGCAATCTCGATAATTCTTTTCAATATTGAACAATAACGATTTACATTTCAATATCAGTAGTTAATGATTTCAGATTTAAGAGCAGCAATGAGTACTTAAGCCACAAAAATTAAAAGTTCCATTAAATGGCCTTACATTTTCAGCTGTTAATTTTTTTGTGGTCGAAAATTCGGAACGTCTCTAATATCAAACATACTTTTACATTCCCATTGTTGTACATTTCTGCTTTGTGACTGGCTCTTAGATCAATATAGAGTAAAAAATCCAGGGCTTATCATTGTTATTGACATAAATTATCACGATGCGATATAATATCGTTTATCGGCCCAGCCCTAATTCTAAATATGACTTAAAGGGATAGTTCACTCAAAAATGAACATTTTATCATTATTCTCACCCTTTACCTCTTTCAAACCCTTAGGTGTTTCTTTGTTAAATACAAAAGAAGATATTTTGAAGAATGCTGGAAAACTGACTTCCATAGTATTTGTTGTTGTCCCAATGGAGTCAGTGGTTGATGGTTTTCAGCCTTCATCAAAAAATCATCTTTTGTGTTCAACAGAACAAACTCTAAATGTTTTGCAACAACTCGAGGGTGATTAGACAGTGAGAAAATTTAAATTTGGATGAACTTTCCTATTAATTAATTGCACAATCTGGTATTGCTATTTTAGCTACACTTCCGACCTGATCAGGCAATTTAACTAAAGTCTACACAACTATAAGGTACACAAGCACAATTGAAGAGTTTAGATGCAAATATTGATATTTTCTTATAAAATGAGCGTTTTTTTCTGAACCGTGTGTGCAGGCTCAGTACTTGTACTTTTATAGTGACAAATAAGTTCTTTTCATTGCCTTTAAAGTAAAATAACTCAACATAAACATAGCAGGCTAAATAAATGCTCATTTTAGGAGAAAATTCAAAGTTTTTTTGCATCTGTACTCTTCAATTAGACAAGACTAGAAACAACTTTTCTTTTCCTTCCTGCATCATAACACAGAAAATATTGAATATGCAAGACAGCTGAAAATACATGCAGGTCTAGACGCTTATTTTTTCTTTTTAGCAACACTTTATCACTTCATGTGATCACAATTGAGAAAGAGCCACTTCTTGTTTTTTTTTACCCCCCCCCCCCCTTAAAAACTGTCTACATGTATTACATAAATATGCTAAAAGGTTTCATTTTTTGTTGTACTTCACAATAACAAAGTGTTGTGCAATCATTTGTTTTTTTTGCAATGGTTAAATCTGGGTTTTCTACATGTTTCATTGAGTCAAATGTAAGACTTTTTTAGACCATAAATAAAATTTCAGACATGCACAAGGCTAAACGCTTAAGATTTTTTCTAATGGCCCAGTAAAACAAATGTTATTGAGATGGAATGTTAGTAATTGGATGCATGTTGGCCTGAATGGGTTGCTTTACATTAATATAAGCAAATTAAGACCTGTTTAAAATCATTTAAGACTTACAACACAATATTTCAATGATTTTAAGACTTTTTAAGGCCTAAAATGTAGTTTTTACGGAATTTAAGACATTTTAAAAACGTAAAGACCAATATAAATAAAATTTCAGACTTACACAAGGCTAATCGATAAATATATTTTTTAATGGCCCACATAAAACCTTAAAAAACATGTTATTGTAAGAAAAATAAACCATATTGGTAATAAATAGTTAACAAATAAAGTTTTGGTAAACTTATTGTAAATTCAATGTTAATGATTGGACACATGTTGGCTTGATTGGGTAGCTTCACATGAATATAGGAAAATTAAGACCCGTTTAACATGACTTACAACACAATATTTCAGTAATTTTAAAGACTTTTTAAGGCCTAAAAGTTTCTTTTATGAAATTTAAGACCATTATAAATTAAAGTTCAGACTTACACAGGGCTAAACACTAAGAATTTATTCTAAAGGCCCAGGTAAAACATTATATATAATATTTTTTTTTTTTTTGGTAAGGAAGATAAACTATATTGGTAATAAATTGTTAATGAGTAAAGTTTAGTAAACCTTTTATTGAGATGGAATATTAGTGAATAGGAAAATTCAGACTTGTTAAAAATGATTTAAGACTTACACTTTTACTTTTTATGAAATGTAAGACTTTTTAAAGACCATTATAAATTAAATTTCAGACTTACACAAGTCTAAACGCTAAGGATGTTTTCTAATGACCCAGTTAAAATATTCAAAAAAACATTTGTTAATGAGATGGAATGTTAGTGGTTGGATGCATGTTGGCCTGATTGGGTAGCTTTACATAAATATTGGAAAATGCAGACTTGTTTAAAATGATATAAGACTTACAACACAATATTTCAGTCATTTATATACTTTTTAAGGCCTAAAATTTAATTTTACAAAATTTAAAGACCTTTTAAGACCATAATAAATTAAATTTCTGACTTACACAAGGCTAAACGCTTAGGATTTTTTCTAATGGCCCAATAAAGCATGTTATTGAGATGGAATGTTAGTGATTGAATGCATGTTGGCCCGATTGGGTAGCTTTACATGGATATAGTAAAATTAAGACCCGTTTAAAATAATTTAAGACTTGCGACACAATATTTCATTTTTCAGTCTTTTTAAGGCCTAAAATTTTGTTTTATGAAATTTGAGACATTTTAAGACTTCAGAACCCTGTAAATTGGCTTGGTACAGTATTGTGAACGTGTGTACTTGTGACTCAAAGACATTAAAAACTGTTGTAAGTGATGGAATTTTGTTTTATTATTTGAGTTACACTTGCATTTGTACACAATAAGCATGAACAACATCTATACACAACAAAACATCATACCTTAAATGTCTCATTTCCCACTTTCTAGCTCTACTCAATGAAAATGACAGCAATTTAGAGCAAATGTACACAGGAAAGGTGTAATTACACTACATCCAGTCTTCAGGACGGTAAAGAGCACAATCAAGTGAACGACAAACAATAATAAATATGTTAAATCTGAACTCTTTACATCCACTTCAGTAGATTCATACCATACAACGATTAGGATTCTCCAACAATAAATAATCTGTATCTCTGTGTTTGATTGAGTCTTAAAGACAAAGCATTTGTACAATGACATCAAAAAAAAAAAACACACACACACATTCAAACACACACACACAAATGGAATGGAATGTGACGGACTTCTTCAGTCCAGTCGGATCTTCTGATTGGTCATCCTGTAGATGATGCTATCGTATCCCGGATCCATGTTCCAGAGGTTGTAGGAGATAGCGATGACGGCTAATGCTAACACGATCATTAGCCACAGGACGATGTTGAAGATCACAGCGTAGTCAAAGTTGTACTTGTAGGCCAGGTTGTAGGGGCTTCCAGGGTTACTCTGAAACAACCACATGCTAGTATTAAAATGTAGGTCAGCGTTCAGGAGCAGGTCAACGGTGGGGGGTTTCTACTGTTCTGCAAACGTCTCTTTGTTTAGAAGAAAAACAATGAGGATACTGGCTCTAAAGGTGATAATCAATAAGGGTGAAACCATTTTTCTAACAGAACACAAAACTAGAAACATGCTAACCCTTTAGCCAAGCAATACTTTGGAAAGCACTTGCTAAACGCTACATGAAATCTACTGCTCAACATTTATGTCTTACAGGCACGTTCTTGAATCGATTGGTTCTTCTTGAGCCCTGATGAATGAAATAATGCTCCAAAATCAACACATTTTTAGGAACACTTAGCTTTCGCATGCTGAAATGTTTAGGTTTTTACTTACCATCTGCTTGGACTCGAGGATGGAGCGTGATTTTCTGGTCAGAGGGACTTCAAAAGTCTTCACGGTCACGACTTCTACAACCGCATTGTTTCCGTAAACACTGGAGACGTCATCTGCAAACTTCACACATGAACGAAAGCGTTAAAAACAGAAGCACTGTTTATATTATTCACGACTAACAGTATAAAGTACACACACATAACATGCGAAATCTGAGTGGAGAAATCTTCTTATTCATTTAATGAATGACATTTCATGAATAAGGACAAAAGAACCAATGATCTTATGTTCCTAGTAAATAAAAATTCAAATATTTAAATAAAACTAAATATGTAAATAATTTTGTCAATAGCATTTGTTTTGGGCCCTGTTTGTATTTTTCCTCTCTCTCCCAATCCCTTGCTCTGTTCTTTCCCAGATCCGGTCATTGGTCAATCATCCTGTCAATCATTCCTCCCCTGTCACGTCACTCTGACATCATTTCCAATAGGCCAAGATCACTCACCAGTCCCTCTAGCCTCTGTTGTACCTGTGCTTGTCTTTATTGCGTTGTGTTTTTTAAAAAAAGACCCTGTTTAACTGTATTCTGTTGTTTTGTCGTTGCCTGTTTCTGTGTTCACGTAATCCGTCTGCCATCTGTATCAACCTGTTTATCCGTTTCATTCATTTGTCACGTTGTTTACAAGGCTCGGATGAAGCGGACAGGTAAGAAAGTCATGAGATATACATTTTGTAACACATAGGACTACTCTTGTGTTTAGTACATTAGGTTAGGGGCCAGCACCACATTGCATTAACTACAATGAAAAGTTTTTGACTGCCTAGCTACTAACGGTAACGTTACATCTTCCACATCATTACACCAGCAGTCAATCACCTAAATTACTATAATATTAATAGGTAAATAAACACACACATTCAGTTACAATGAAAACATCTGTTTTTTCTGCAGCAGCCTAAATTAATCTTAAACATTAAAAATGCTTTTACATCAGCTGTATTTACAAATATAGCCTAATAATAAACTATGCTTATTATGAAATTATTAAAAAACCTGCTTATTTTTACATGGCAAGATGCTCCAAAACTGTATTAACTCCCAAAACACAGTTAACTGTGTTAAGAAAAAAAAAGAAAAATCATAAACATTCTCTCATTTAACTGCATAAACCAAGAAAGATCCAGACTTCTGCCAGAAAAGGCAAACATGTTGATTTTTCTCCAGAAGAATGGTTCAAAACTGAGTCATTTTCCTTTAAACCACTGTACATCCTTTTACAGGAAAAAATTATTTATTTGTTTTACAATTATTGGTTGCGTTTTATTTTACCATAAAAATGTAATATTAAAAAAAAGTTTTGTCAATTCTGTTAAATTTTCATAAAAAAAAACCACTAAAGTACCGATAAGAGAATCATTAAAGTACCGAATCAATAAAAGGTATTGATAAAAGTACTATCGTTAAAACCTTAACGATACCATCCCTACTGTAAACCTCATCGTGTGTTTATTAATTTTGTTTATTCATTTAGCTAGTTAGATGTTTCTTGGGAGTTATATACTGTTTGGGTTTTGTTCTTTTCTTTTTTTAAAGCAACTATCGTCACTTCTGCCAGCTCTCTCGTTTCCCCAATCTTTTGTGTTTTGTCCCAAACATTATATACATTGCAAATATCATATACATTGCAAATATCATATAAACAGTATATTTTTAGTATCTTATTCTTTATTTTTGATTACTTCATTGTTTTTGTTCACTTTGGGAATTGTAAATAAGTCACAGTTTTAAGTGTCTAAATGTCTCATTTCCATCTAAAGGTATAGTTCACCAAAAAAAAAGAAAATTCTGTCATTATTTACTCATCCTTTACATCAAAACTTACCCAAGTGTCTTTCTTCTGTTGAACATAAAATGTTGGAAACTTGTGACCACTGAATTTCATAGTATTTGTTTTTCTTACTATGGAAATCAATGGTTACAGGTTTCCAACATTCCTCAAAATATCTACTTTTGTGTTCAACAGAAGAAAGAAACTCAAACAGGTTTTTAGAAAAATAAAGGGTGAGTAAATGATGACAGAATTTTTATTTTTAGGTGAACTATATAGTAAATAGTTTCTGTTTTCTTCAAAATATCTTTTGTGTTCAATAGAAAAAGGAAACTCAAAGATTTGGAACCACTTGAGGGTGAGAGAGTGAGTGAATTTAGATTTTTGGGTGAACAATCCTGCTAAATAATTCAGTAAATTTCCTTTGTAGTAACATCATACCTTCTGCAGAGCAATTGTAAGGATCCTGATGGCGTCAGTGTACTGAGGTGAGTCTGTGCCGTAGCGGCGAACAATCTCCTCCAGTCCCGCCAGCTCCAGAGAGTAAAGATCAGGAGCAGGATCTTTAGCCAGATGCTTGTGTTTCTGCAACTGTAGCAAACAAATAGTTCAAACAACACAGAAACGATCAATCCACACTGGAAATATCAGCACAATTCTCTTTATATTTTAAAACTGCCACTGACATTTCATTTAATTATAGATTTGATTTGGAGATTTTTTTTAACAATTTTCAAAGGAATTAGTTGGAAACACTTTACAAGAAGATTGCATTTACTAAGGAACATTCGGTTGGTAGTTTGTTAACTCCCGATTAACTAATGTTAACAAACATAAATTTGGATTTTAATAACACTGGTAAATGTTGATCAATATTAAAGAATGGCTGTGGCAAAGTATCTTTCATTTTAATGCTGGGTTTACATAAAGTCTGGAGCAGCGCATCACTAGCTCTAGTTTACTCACGGGATGTTTCTCCTCACACAAATTTTTCACTTAATATCAATTATTTAAACATGTTGAAACGATGCAATTGAGGTGAATTCCACACATTTGCAGCAAACGCATCAGTCATTCTGCATTATTTGCACCACGTGGCAGTAATTTACCTTTAATCGCGTTTGCAAATTTTTTTTTACGTAATTTACTTGTGCGAAAAGTAATTCCGCAATTGATATGAAACCAGCATTAGTTCATGTTAGTAAATACATTAACTAATCTAACCTTATTGTAAAGTGTGAGCAAACAGTTGATGTACTATGAGATTTCTATAGACAAAACAACACAAAGAGGTCCTACAAAAATCCGGCTACATCAAATAATGAAGAAAATGTTGACACTTTTTCTAGGGCTGTGCGATTATTTGAAATCGTTTCGAAATCGCACATTTGTGCAATTTCTAAATTTGCCTAACAGTCCTCAACCACCAGGCCCCAGACCGGTACCGGACAGTGAATCAATTGGTTTTGGACCACAAAGAAATCATTAATTATTTCTGTTTTATGTATTATCTGAGTCTGAAAAATCTTTTATTTTGAAAAATCACTGTATTCTCTCTGTAACTTGAGTGCCCCAAATTTAAGCCATAAGCAGCAAAATGAGTAAGAAACAGACGTCTTTGGAAAACTTTTTGCGAAGGGGAAATGCCCAGGGAAGGACTCACAAACTCGCACCGCGAGTCACGTGACAAGAGCTGACCCTTCAGCTTGTATGGAACATACAAATTTCAGTGGACTAATTATCTTAGACAAACACAGAACAGCCAAACACTGCAGTGCTTTATAATTTTCTCCATAAATAAAACTTGTATCAAAGCGACAGCTTGTCATCCTCTGAGAAAACAATTGGTTGCCTAGCAACCTATGAACCTTTGACAACCCAACACCAAACTGATATACTGAAAAGTGTATATTCCACACAAAGTATAAAGCTGAACGGTCGATCATTCTGAAAGTAAAGATGTTTTCAACCTAGTGTGCATGGAATATGTGCGCGCGTCACTTCCGATATGCACGCAAGCCGTGCGCCTCCATTGGAAATAAGGAACTTGTGCGCTTAAAAGTCACGATATGTGAACAGCCTGTTTCATGGCAGCATCACAAAGAGGTCTATGATCTATTAGGGTTGTGTGATTTGGGGAAAAGATCTAAATGCGATTTTTTTTTTTTGACAAATATTGCGATTTCAATTAGATTTGCGATTGAATTTTGTAGTCAAGCTTCCCCTCAATAATTTGTAGGCCGTGGCAACAATTCTGCGACAGCTCCTACAAATGTCCTGTTTTTATTTGGTGTGTGTGTTTTAAACTAAAATATTCTCATATTACCAATGCTGTTTTTCTTTTTCATATCAATTCATCTATTAATTACTCTGAAGCAGCAGACGCCATAATCACACTTGTCTGTGCTTTCCTGTTTGTTTGTTTGTTTTTTTATTGTAGGCGTTCTGCATAGTTCAACTGCGCAATTTTGATTGGGCAGAACAAACTGCTCACTCAACTGGCTAGTAAGACTGTCACACGCAGACTGCAGTCACGCATTTGCTCTGGGTTAGGGAACTTAAATAATACATAATTCATATCGCAGCCTCTTGCGATTTAACCAATTGCGATTGCGATTTATCATACAGCCCTATGACCTATGCATGGCAAAAACAAATCTGTGGACTCGTAGAAAAGTAGACCCAACTACCTTTAACATGTGGTCAAACAGAACATCAGACCCTTACTTTTAATTAACGGCACACACACACACACAGTAGTCTATTTATTTGTATTGCCATAGGTCTGTTCTAAAGCCAACTTGTTAAACCATCACAATGGGATTTCAATTTTTTGCCTTGTGTCTATTTTAAAAGGCATGTTACAGGTCTTTGAAAAAAATCTAATTGTTTTCCTTTGGAAATATATTTCAGAATCACATGTCTGTGTGTGTCAAAATTGTGATTAAAATCGAACTCGCAATATTGTTCAAAAAAATCGTGATAGGTTTCTTTTGCTCATATCGCCCAACCCTAATTTTGTCCCAACTGGAAAGACGGAACTAAGAAAAAAAAACTAAGAAATGAAACCTAATTTATACAATACCATAACTTATACGATATCAAAACACAAATAACAACAAAACTCAGATCAGATCAGATCTTCAAATTTAGTCAACGATAAATATACTAAAATTCATGTAGGAGACTGCCTGTTTAAAACAGTTACCTTAAAATATTCTTACAAACGTTATAATGTGTTGTAGTGAAACTCACCAGAGCTGAGATGTCATACAGCACCTGAACCTCAGAGAGGAACAGAAGATCAGCCTGAAACACACACACACACACACACACACATATTTAGACCAGCACGTAGTTTGGTGTGGGAAAACAAACCCAACATGCACGTTCTGAACACGGTTTCAATCTGTAACAAGTACTTTCACATATCAATAAATAAAGTCAGAGAAAGCCATTTCCTACTTCAGCCTAAAAACAGTTCATGTCTGGATAGCTATGTATATATACACTGCATAGTCTAAAAAATAAACTGATGCTGAAATACTTGAGCACGCGTTTACCTCATTGTTGCGGCTGAGAGAGACGAGAGGAAGGGACGTGAGAACAGATCCGTCCTGAGACAGACGTCCACGAATCTGCTGCAGAGTGACAGGAAGATCCTCAAAAACCGTGTTGGCCATTCCCATCATGTACAGCCTCTGAAAGACAAAAATCAAGACTTCTTTCAATATTAGACATTATTAGCAAATGTTCTAAGTTTAATACATGGTATTTTATCATGTTTTTATAGCTTGTTAGAATTACCGCAACAAATGAGTAATCATTCATCATTGTAATAATTTTTGCCATATTACACACTGATATTTGATTTATTTATTTTCAATATGAAAACAGATGCCTGACAAGTAATATGATAAAGAATACATAATAAAATTAAGTAACACTTTAATAACAATTCACAATATTAAGTACTGGCATTTTACTTGCTTATTATTAAGATATTATTTAAAGATAATAAGATATTTTGCTACCCAGTACCTAAACCCTACTACTAACTATTAATAAGCAGCAAGTAGTTTATTGAGCTAATAGTTATAATAAATATATTGTTTATAGCATAAATTGAACATTATTTTCTAATTGCACATTGTAAATTCATAACAATACATAACAGAAACTAATAAAATTAAAATACTCTAAAATATTCCCACAAAAAATTATTACTCTGAAAGAAATTGGACAATTTGGTGTTATGAAATTTTCCAGTATTATTATAGTTTCAATATTCATTCATTTTTTATTTATCATACTTGATCTTCATTGAATATTGATGTACTTTCCATTATTATTCATATTTTTCACCTGTGTAAGTTAGGGCATTATTATTGTACCATTGTTCATTTTATTGGGGCGAAGCAGTGGCGCAGTAGGTAGTGCTGTCGCCTCACAGCAAGAAGGTCGCTTGGTCGCTGGTTCGAGCCTCGGCTCAGTTGGCGTTTCTGTGTGGAGTTTGCATGCTTTCCCTGCGTTCGCGTGGGTTTCCTCCGGGTGCTCGGGTTTCCCCAACAGTATAAAGACATCTAGCACAGGTGAATTGGGTAGGCTAAATTGTCCGTAGTGTATGAATGTGTGTGTGGATGTTTCCCAGAGATGGGTTGCAGCTGGAAGGGCATCCGCTGCGTAAAAACTTGCTGGATAAGTTGGCGGTTCATTCTGCTGTGGCGACCCCAGATTGATAAAGTGACTAAGCCGACAAGAAAATGAATGAATGAATGTTCATTTTATTATGCTACACAGAGGGCTGAACAAATTACCTGTAGAAAACACTCTTTTCACTCCATAGGCACCAGACACTTCTTTATAAACACTCCATATTACAGATAACACCATTTTTTAGGTGTTTTTCACCTTTTATTGGACAGGATAGGGGAAATTATAGACAGGAAAATGTGTGGAGCAGAGAGAGGGGTAAGATTGGTAAAGGAGGGAATCGAACTCTGGTCGCCGTTTGCACTTTAGTGATATACGTCAACGCACTTTACCACAAGGCAAGGCAAGTTTATTTATATAGCACATTTCATACACAATGGCAATTCAAAGTGCTTTACATAAACAAGAATAAAAGAAACAAGTAAAATAAAAATAAAAACAAATAATAAAAATGCATAAAAACAAAACAAAACATAAAAACAGGTAAAATGTGATATAAAAGAATGAAGAAGAAGAGAAAAACATGATAGTGCAATCTGTCGGACGCAGCACAGTGCTCATTCAGTAAAGGCACAGCTAAACAGATGTGTTTTCAGTCTTGATTTGAATGTGCCTAATGTTGGAGCACATCTGATCATTTCTGGAAGCTGATTCCAGCAGTGAGGGGCATAGTGGCTAAAAGCCGATTCACCCTGCTTTGACTGAACTCTTGGAACTTCTAGTTTATATGATCCTAAAGATCTGAGTGATCTGTTAGGTTTGTATTGAGTGAGCATATCTGTGATGTATTTAGGTCCTAGGCCATTTAGTGATTTATAGACCAGTAATAATACTTTAAAATCTATTCTGAATGTAACTGGCAGCCAGTGTAAAGACCTGAGGACAGGTGTGATGTGCTCTGATTTTCTGCTTCTGGTTAGAATTCTGGCTGCAGCGTTCTGGATGAGCTGCAACTGTCTGACTGTCTTTTTAGGAAGGCCAGTGAGGAGTCCATTACAGTAATCCACCCTGCTGCTGATAAAAGCATGAACAAGTTTTTCTAAATCTTCACTAGAAACAAAGCATCTGATTCTTGCTATGTTTTTGAGATGATAGTATGCTGATTTACTGACTGCTTTGACATGACTGTTGAAACTCAGATCTGACTCCAGAGTCACACCAAGATTCTTGACCTTATTTTTTGTCGTTTGACCTTTAGTGTCAAGGTACGCATTTACCTTGAGAACCTCATCTTTGTTTCCAAACACAATAATTTCAGTTTTCTCTCTCAGTTTTCTCTTTCTATTTCTCACAAGGCTATTCTCGTTGACGATTTTCAAATTTACTAACAGATTCTTTAAAAAAGTGAATTATTCTGTGTAACTGCATATTGCTAGTGTATTTTGACAGCTCCTGTTGTTAACCCCATTCATTTCCTAACTTTTACTGATTTTGTACTAATGTGACCCTTTTTGTAAAACTGCTTTGAAAGTATAGTTATTTTGAAAATAATCATAATCACACACATAACACTTTTTCTTTTATATTTACGCAAATAAATTTGAAGCATAATTGTTGCTAGTTTTGTATTCACATTTCAAAGACATATTTTTTGAATTTCCTTGAATTGGTCTTTCTTGATACTAGATGTTCTGGCATTTGCAAAGTGCTGCTCCTCCGTTTCTGCTTGAAGGGTGTCAAAACCACAACTCTGCTTATATGATTTAACCTTTTCTATTTGTCACCATGACATGACACAGTCCTCACAACAAAGAGAATACATCTTGCAGTATATAGATTAGTGGCATAATGGATTAGCAGAATAATATATTGAAAATTTTACTTTCAGAAAATAAACACAAATAAACATTGCGTTGTAGCATTGAAAGCAGGTGAGTTTATTATAATAGTCTTTAAAGTAGTTTCTTATTTAAGTGTGCACTAAACAATATTTTTAAAATGTTTTTTTTTTTTACCACAGAGTTCCAAAAAACAAATTCACAGCCTATCAGCAGTAAGGGGCGTGTCTAATAACTATAACTGACATATCAAAAAAGGGGTGGTTGCTGTTGGGTTATGGACGTGTTTGTTTTAGTTCTTATATCGACAATGTGGTAAAATTTGTGCACCTTTGGTATATTATATATATTGTTGCTGTCAGAAGAGTCAATTTTGTTTTTGAAAATTGGGATTAATACATCGCATGAAATGTAATAAGCTTTTCATTGGTGTATGGTTAAAATAAATGTAAATATTAAGAAAATCGCCTTTAAATTTGTCCAAATTAGCCCATTTATATAGAAAATTGATGCAGGACAAATCTGATAACTCTTATTACCTCAAAAGAGATTGGGAATTAGAATTAAACACTATAATAGAGGATGAAATGTGGGAACGAATATGCACAAATTGTCACAAGGGTATAAGCAGTCAAATATGGAAGGGAGATGATTCGACTGGAAGATGAAGATGGGGGTTTTTCAGAGTTTTATTAGTGTTCGCCAAATTCAATAGTTCTAAACAATTATCACAATGCTGGAGAGATTGTTTGAGAGGTGTAGGACTTTATTCACATATTTTGAGAATGTCCCAAAATACAAGTGTATTGGCACGAGGTTACCAGGGAGATTAAAAACGTTTTAGAATATGACATACCAATGCACCCAGTATTTTTTCTGCTTTATGGCTTCCCCCTGATCAATTCAGTCAGTCTCACCTATTTGCACTACATAAATTATTAATAACAGCTAGGAAAATAATTACAGTGAACTGGATGAAGACCCGACAACCTACTTTAACAGAATAGACACAGAGGTTGAAACAGAAATATATATATATTTGACAAAATGACTTGAAATCAAACTTTTTCCAATAGACCTGGGCATTATTTGAAACATACTTACTTGATCTTTGAAAGGCTGTCAGGGGTTTTGACCCCCCTCCCCCTTTTTTTATTTTTAAGCTGTCAATATTATTTATCTATTATTATAATATTTATTAATTATTGTTTTCTTTCTATTTGTTTCTTTTTTGTAATTGTAAACATTCTAAGTAAATGTTATTTGTATACTATCTTTATAAAAACTTCAATAAAATAATAATAATAATAATAAAAATTGTCTAAATTAAATTCTTAGCAATCCATGCTACTAATCAAAATTTTGTTTTGATATATTTAGAGTAGAACATTTATAAAATATTTTCATGGAACATGAGCTTTTACTTGTAAATGTATTTTTGGCTACTGTCAAAACTGTCACATTTTGTGGTCCAGGGTCACTTCATTGACATTCATTACAACACAACTTTCAAGTCATAAAAGTTCAAAAGTCTTGTAATAAGCCCCTGAAGCATTAGTATTGTATTTCTGATGAATATTTCAAAAAGTGCCCTATAAAGGGTTAAACTGCACACTACTTCTTCATTCTCAAATGCATGGTTTGCAATGCAGGGCATTTTGTTTGTTTGCAGGCATCATTAGTGTGGTTAGTGTTTTATTATGGTCATACCTCTTCACTGGGTGCGAGCTGTAAGACCACAGGCGTGCTGTCAGCAAACAGCGTGTGAACTGTATTCGCCACACTGTCCAAAGTGAAGGGAACCGGCTGCAACATAAACAGATAGACAGGAAGATAAAAATTTAGACTGAACGGCAGACATTAAGAAAGATAGTTTCATTTTGGTCTTGCATCAAACCCAATTTAGAACCATGATTTAGTATATACAGAAGTAGTCTGTCAAATTGAATGCAAGTACAGTGTCCACTTCAATGTTTAAAATGAACATTTGTGAAAACAAAATATGGCTGAAATAATGTTCCATCTGGCGACGCGGTGGCGCAGTAGGTAGTGCTGTCGCCTCACAGCTAGAAGGTCGCTGCTTCGAGCCTCGGCTGGGTCAGTAGGAGTTTCTGTGTGGAGTTTGCATGTTCGCATGGGTTTCCTCCGAGTGCTCTGGTTTCCCCCACAGTCCAAGATAGATAAAAGTGTCTTATGTCTCATGATATAAAATGGGGAAGTCTGGAGGGGAAACTACACTGCTGCTCAATTCTAAAACTTACAAATATAGCTGATGAACATTGTTTCCCATTTTCCGGTTCTAAAGGGAGTTATTTATCTTTACTCAATAGTTTCTGGTAAACTGCAAAGTGAGTCAAAGATCAGTAAAAGGCCAGACAAAACAACGCACAACACACATCATAA